>NC_079560.1:10892500-11192500 GCF_015846415.1 Triplophysa dalaica
ATTAGTTGAATACAAATGTGCATTTGTAAATTAAGTAGATTCTTCTTTTGTTTTGTCGTTTTCTATAGGTCTTAAGGCTCTTATCCTTACCATGTTGTATCCATAGTGGATCTAAATAATGTTGAATATTTTTGCTCCTATGTTTCCCTCAGTATCCACACTTTTTAAAGAGGGATGCTAACAAACTTCAGATAATGCTGCAGAGACGCAAGAGGTACAAGAATCGGACTATTCTGGGCTATAAGACCCTCGCACTAGGACTTATTAATATGGCTGAGGTGAGAAAGCATTCGTCCACATTTAGAAAAATAGGGCATAACGATGAGCCATATCCAATAACTGAAATCATACAACAGTATCATAATTTGGATTTGCATTCATATTTATCTCATTATTTACATCCTAAGACTCATACTGAATGGTCTTTGTCTATTTTCTTCCTTTGTTGGTCAACTACATTGTCCTCAGGTAATGCAGCATCCCACAGAAGGAGCTCAGGTGTTGGGTTTGCACACAACAGTGAAAGACACAGCATTGCCTGTCGCTGAGATCCGAGTCTACTCCCTCTCTAGTCAACCCATCGACCCAGAGGGACCAAAGGCCAAGCTGTCTGGTAAGAGCGGCCCGATTTTATTTCTGGAAAAGGGGCCAACGATTTTTTTTTAAACTTCAAGGCACTGCGGTTGAATGGCTTTTATGGCTCCTGTTCTTTCAGATCGCTCACCAGACATGGATAATTATTCGGAGGAGGAAGAGGAAAGCTATTCTTCAGAGCAGGATGCCAGCGATGACCCACTACAGGGGCAGGTACACGTAAAGCCTGTGAGGTGGAGAACATTGATTTTGATGTTCAGCCATTCTTGCCTATTTCCTGTTTTATTAAGTACACATTTGCCCTGCGGATGCTGAGAGTAAAGTGAGCAAAGTGAAGCACTTTGTTTTTGTGGGGAGAAGAATCAGATCAAATAAGATAATCAGATGGGAAAACTGTGTGGAATTATTGTGAGAATTATTCGTTTAACCTTTCAGTAACACAAGAAGAATGCAAACAAGTTAGAGACTTATAAAGGCTTGTAGCTCTTATGCTCATGGAGATGTTTTATAGGATGTTCTGTTGTTTTTGGCCAGTACCTCTATGACGACGAGGATGAACTAAGGAAGAAAAAACCTCGTCGTAAATTACCCTCCACAGCCTCCATCAGCAGAGCTAACGTAAGTAACATCAAGGCAGGAATAGCAAATGGAGAACCAAACCGACACTCTGTGTATCCGTCTTGACCCAAACAACTGCACGTTTACACCTCGGGTCACTGACGTTCTTTAGCGGCAGATGCTGATATTCTTGCAGTCATATTGAACCTTAAGGGACAAGGCTTCTGAGCACATTAACTGCTTCCTCCTCTCAGATGCCTTCACGAGTCGGCTTTGTTTTCCTGTGAACTCTGTCTTCTAGCTCTGGCTGACAGGCTGCCAGTTCAGTGCCTGTTGTGACAGCTTTTTTTCCCCTCTTCGCTTGCTGCTATTTTTGTTTCCTGCTGTTTCTCAGCCAGATACCCTGGTAATTTGCGTCTGTTTGCTTTTGTCGCTTCTGACTCCCCCGTTTTCTGTCTAACAATGTGTTTGTGTTTTAAATCCAGCAACCCAACATCAAACAGAAGCTCATGGCGCTGGTTAAATGGTTCAAAGTGTCTGATGAGGTAATTGTGGCCTTCTTCTTCCATGCACTTGGAGTCTCTTTGTTTTTCTTCATCCTTTTACCAATTCTGCTCGAAGCTTTCTGTGAAGTCTGACCGGTTGGGAAAAGTAATGATGACATCAGGTGTATTCAAGTCGTTGGTTGGATCAAGATGGCAATGTACCTGCTTTTAATAAAAATATATATAAACGCAGCGTTAGTGCATGTCCATATCAAATATTTTTATATACTGTATATGTCTTTCCTGTAGCTCAGTGGTAAAAGCATTGCGTCAACAACGCAAGGTTGTAAGTTGCTTTGGGTAAAAGCGTCTGCCAAATGCATACATGTTAATGTTATGTGATCCTGGATCACAAAACCAGTCTAAGTAGCACGGGAATGAATTATTGATCTTTCTTTTATGGCCCAAATCATTAGGATATCAATTAAAGATCATGTTCCATGAAGATATTATGTACATTTTCTGCTGTAAATATATCAAAACTTTATTTTCGTGAAAAATAAGCTATGCTAAGGACTTCATTTGGACAATTGCGAAGGCGATTTTCTCCCTATTTAGAGTTTTAAATAGTTGTATTTTGGCCAAATATTGTGCTATCCTAACAAACCATACATCTCAATTTTGAAAATGGACCCAGAAGACCCATGAGGTTTTGTTGTCCACGGACACATATTGTAAATCAGTTGACTTGCTTGTTTCTGCATATGCAAATCTCAAAATTATTAAACTGCAAGGCTTCTAGATTCTGAGGGAAATTTTTACAATTTCAAAAAGCTTATAATTTCTGCAATGTTTCCTCACTGACATGCCCCCAACTTGGAAACTTTCCCATTCATGTTTATGACTTTGTGGTGCCATTCATTCTTGATCAGCTCGTAAATTTTCGATTTCTGACGTGACATGATTTGATTGCTTTTTTCCCATTGCCACCACCACTAATGCTGTGTTCCAGATACCTTTGATTTAGTGTATTTACCACTTCAACCTGAAATATTCTTGATGTTTTAATGTTACTTTATTATAGTTAAACATCTAGGGAAATATCCTAAATCCGAAGTGTCTGAAACGCAGTATAAGTCTCTAATGATGGATAAACTTTATTATTATTATTCCATTTTAATCATTGGTCAGTAAACTTAGTTATTTTACATATTACAATCTGATTGGCATTGTTGGGAACTGTTGCTTTTAAAAGTAGTTATAGTATTGCGAAACGCAATATTTAAAGTGTTATTTTGTTACTTTTTATGGAAGTAACACCGCTCTGAAGAAACTCATTCACACAGTGTCTACAAAAAAGAAGAAAAAACATGTTGAACTGGATTTCACTGAGGCAGTATTTTGACATTTTTAACCTTAACGACAGGGTGTGCTAAAGTCACACTAAGCTTGACACTCTCTTTAAAATCCTGTACGCTACAGCAACTTCCACAATGCTTGTGCATAAAGACATGCTTTACATATTTGAATAAGCAGCTGATAATATGATGCAACAAACTAACATATTAATAAAAGATTATCCGTTTCTCAGTTATATCAGTAGCACAGTTCAACTGCTGATGTGCGTCTGATGGCTAATATTATGCACGCAGGTAGGGTTTGGTTTGGACCATGTGTCCCACGACCAGATCCGTGATGTGGAAGAGGATCTGGATGAGCTCTATGACAGTCTGGAGATGTATAACCCCAGTGACAGCGGACCAGAGCTGGAGGAAACTGACAGTATTATCAGCACACCCAAACCCATACTCAGGTACAGCGTTCCCTAGCTAGTGTATACTCTGATGGTATCCATTTACAGAAACTGATATGGTGATTTGTGGTACATTGCAAAAGGACTTAAATAAGCAAACTACTTTCATCTTCTATCTACATCTAACCTTATTTTGACCCTCAATCACTGTGTGTTTGTTTGCATTTGTTTTTTAAGGCCGTTTTTTGAAGGCATGTCACAGTCCAGCTCTCAGACAGAATTTGGTAGCTTGCATAGCAGGTACAGCTTCGTCAAAGAAAAACTAAGTCCTGTGAGTATTTGTTTTGAATGCTTAAATGGGAATTTTGTTAACAATAGTTTACAACATAAACAAATGTTATGTTAATGTTATGTGGTCCAAACTTAACTTCCGTTAGACCTCCGCAAAGAATCAATAACTGTTCGGTGGTTTTAATTCAATTGAACAGAATTAATATCCTGTTTCAAAAAGTATTAATATGAGTTAATATTAATATAAATTACATATAAAATGAATTGTTATATTATAACCAGACTGGAAATTAGCTTCGGGCCAGGCAGGTGTGACAAAGTCTATTGATGTCCTATAGGCTAATAACATATTCTACAATTTTGATTTCACGGGACATTTAAGCTTACTTAATTTTAAAATATATGAATCCACAATTACAAAATATCAGACATATGTTTTCCTGTAGGGTGTTCCACATGTGCACATATGTGACTGTACCCTTCAGAAAACTTCTTCAAGGGCTCTGCCCTTTCTAGTGGATAGAGTCCTGTTCACTTTACTAACTCTCATCTCCTCATTTCGCTCTCTCTCCCCACGCTGTTTCCTGAAGAGGGGTGAACAGCCTGGAAAATGCGGTCAAATCCAACGCTCCCCCAGCTCACACCTGGACGATGTTTTCTCAGAGGTGGACACTCTGGTATTGATGGTTTTCTTCTCCCCATCATTTCACTCATGTCATTTATTCTGTAGTGAAACCTCTTTGACCCTTTGTGAGCCTGTGGGCTGGTATTTATTGAGCTGTTGATGCTGCAGGAACACAGTGAAGTGGAGGTTATAGGGGACGGGACCCCGAGCATCACTGTATCTGTGGCCGATAGGCCCGGGACCCCGCAGAGGAGCAATAGCACAAACATGCCATCACCCCGGTCAGTGTCACACGCATAACAAAACTTGCCATATTGTTCACTATTAGACTATTTCGTTGTTGATTCACTTCATAGCATTTATATACCGTATCTTGATTGAAAGGCTGCTTATTGTTGTACACGTGTTGATATGAAAATGAAGGGAGGGCAATAAATAAGCACAATTCTCCACAGGTTGGATGGTGGTCACACACCCAAACTGAAGCGAGGGACCCCTATGAAAGAGAGACAGCTGTCCAAACCGCTTAGTGAGCGCACAAACAGCTCAGACAGCGAGAGATCTCCCGAGCTCAGCCTTACCCCTCAGGTACCATCCTTACACACAGCAAGCACTTAGCCATGAGCTTTACTGTCCTTAAGTTGCTCTGAATAAAGCTTAGAACAATCGATAGCCCCCCACCCCAAGGGTTTTCTGCTCGGGAAACTGTTTGTGTTTGGAGGAGAGGGCAAAGCGGAGAATATGGTGATTCATTTGGGCTGTGCATTAGGATTAGTGCAGGAGGATTCTGGTGGGTGAGAGAGAGAGGGAGAGAGAGAGAGAGAGAGAGAGAGTGGGTGGTAATTCTCCTTATGTAACTCCACGTTGGATCTGGCATGATTTGGTCCATTTAGCGCTTCATCCTGTGCAGGATTGAAAAAAACATACTCGAGAGCTGTTATGATGAAGTACTGTTTATAATCCCTCCTGCAGTACATTAAATATTTGATACATTTCCCTAAACCATATTTTTGTTCCTTACAATCTGCTCTTCATCAAATGTTTGTGTAAATCGTGCTGTAGTGAGACATAAATAGATGATTCTGAGTCATCCACGATACGGGAGCCTTTAAAGTCAAAGTGTAGATCTTTTACCCGGCATGACTCTAGGTCTATAATGTGTATGTAAAATAGAAGGTATTTAATACCCAAAATAGGTATCTGTTATCTATTATACCCATCTTTGTGACTTAATCATATGTGGTTTCATGAGCAAATGCTTATTTGTTGGTTTGGCAAAACAAGAACTTGCACAATCCTCATTTTTGTAAATATGTGTTTCAAAGCCGATTTCATTGATTTATGATATAAATTTTTTATATTTACTTATTATTACATAAATATCATAAGGAATTAGGAAAATCCATAAAAGTTGTGAAATCCGTTTCGATATGTAAATATTAAAATGTTTATTTCCCTTCTCTTATGTGTTTGTGGGCAGTCTTCATTTACCATATTTCAAGTCTGTATAAATGTCTTTGTTCTGATGAACACAGTGGAAGATATTTAGAAGAATGCTTGTTACTAAAATGTTCTTTGCCACAACAGACTACCATAGTGGGAAAATGTGCTTTATACATTTTTTTGTTCTTTTAAACACAAATTAAGATATTTTGAAGAATGTAGGAAGCTAACAGGTCTGGGGCACTTTTGACTACCATAACATGTACGTTTTCCTATTGTAGTCAATACAACTGTTTGTGTTCATTAGAACAAAGAAATGAATACAGATTTGGAACAACTAGGGGGTACATTTTCACAGTCAGTGATGTGAGAAAATGAGGACGGACGAGATGTTTTCAGTCATGTTATTTTTTGTGCAGATGCCGAGAAAGATAGTTTATGACCAGCTCAACCAGATTCTGCTGTCTGACAGCACTCTTCCTGACAGTCTCATCCTGGTGAATTGCAGCGATTGGCAAGGACAGGTAACAACCAACCCAACAACTTCACTGTTTATCTTTTTACTCAGTCTTGAGGTTCTACTGTAGAGTGTGTGTTTGACTCTGTTTGTGTGTGTAGTACGTTTCTGAACTGCTGCAGACTCAGAAGCTCCCGGTGGTTTGCACCTGCTCCGGATCAGAAATCCAGGCCGTCCTTTCCACCCTGCTCACACGCATACAGAAATTGTAAGTCTAGTCGTGGTAGAATCTTTACATATTAACACAAATGTGAACTGACATGATCTGTACTGAAAGGGATACAAATTCTGTCATCATTTACTCACCCTCAAGTTGTCCCAAATCTGTATACATTATACATTACATTAAGATGTTTGGAAGAATGCTTATAACCAGACAGATCTTGGCAACCCTTGACTACCATTACAATTGTAGTTAAAAGTGGCCCAGAACTGTTTGCTTTGTTACATTCTTAAAATATCTTCTTTTGTGTTCAACTGAACAAAGAAATGTGTAAAGCATTTTTTCTCACTATGGTTGTCAATGGTGAGCCAGAACTGTTTGGTTATAAGCATTCCTCCAAATAATTTTCTTTGTGTTTATCCGAACAAACAAATTTATACAGATTTGGAACAACTTGAGGCTGAGTAAATCAAGACAGCATTTTTATTTTTGGGTGAACTGTCCCTTTAAAATGAATCATATTGATCTAAATTCAATCAGTAGGAGTATTTATTTTTCTACAGGCAGTGTTATACCCCAGGGGTTTTATGTAGTTAAAAACTTAACTTAAATATTAAAAAACGTATTTAGTTATTTTTAAGTTTTAAATGTATTCTTTTTATTTCTGGCCACAGCTGCAACTGTAACTCCATCATGCCTAAACCGGTAAAGGTTGTTTCTGTCGGAGGTCAAAGCTACCTCGGGGCCATCTTGAGGTTTTTCGTTTCTCAGCTCGCCAACAAGACATCCGACTGGCTCAGCCACATGAAGTTCCTTGTGGTTCCTCTAGGTGTGTTTTCAGAACATCTACACTTCTAACATATTCTTAATATACTGTAAACTAGCTCCGAGTGGGTCAGTTTGGTCAATTGGGATTATTATGAAACGCTTGCTGCACTTTTCCAAAGATATCTGACACTGATAACATTCATTTATGCACATTGTAAATGAGCTATCCTCATGCATATTCAATTCGACCATACTTCACAAATTTTTTAATGACTTCACAGGTTCTCACCCTGCGGCCAAACACCTGGGTTCTCTGGACAGCCGTTACAGTACTTCCTTCCTGGACAGCTCGTGGAGGGAGTTTTTCAGCCGTATTGAGCCTCCTCAGTCTGGTAGGTAATGCATTAGTTAGACATCACTGTGTTTTAATCCCTATTCTGGTTTATCTGATCAATGACTGTGGACGCAGTGTTAAACAATTCTAGGTTGAGTTTTACTCGGGGGTGCTAAATCGTGGGTGAATTGTGAATATTCAGTTGTGTTAATATTTTTTGACCGACATTGTTTACTGCTTTTGCATTTAAATTGCATGTTTTGTATGTACAGTCTCATCGTCTTCTGATGTTGTGGATGTGTTGGGACGAATTCTTCAGTACATCAATGGTTCCACAGTTACCCATCAGCTGCCCATCGCTGAGGCCATGCTGACCTGCAAGCACAAGACGTGAGACTGCTGCACAAGCATTGCATTTGCTGTTAAATTTTACAGCCTTATTCATATTTAATATGTTCATTCCAGTCAAGTCGTTTCAGCTGCTTTTTACATTTCCAGGCAAGATGATGACTCCTGCCAAAATTTTGTTCCTTTTGTGGGTGTGAGTAGATTTCCTATGATCATTATGCTATCGCTATCACACGAGTGTATTGAGATTTAATTGCTGATGGAAACATGTTTTCTTTTCCCTTGCAACAGATAGTTAAGGTGGGATTGGTGGAACCCAGCCCAGGATCTTCAGGTTTGCACCAGTTGGAATTCCTTAGTGTTTTATCTTGTTTTGCTGTTTTGAATCTCCGTAAAAATTATTTAAGCAAGATACATATTAAGATATTAAGATATAAAGTCTTGTTTATGCTTAAAACAGGCCAGGACAAGATATCTGCCAATGGGGTGAGAAAAAAGGGATAGTTTACCCAAAAATTTGAATTCTGTCATCATAAACTCACTCTCATGTAATTTCATACCTGTATAAATTACTTTGTTCTGATGAACAAAGAGAAAGATATTTGGAAGAATGTTAGTCAGTTTCAGTTCAGGGACATCATTGACTTCCATAGTAGGAAAAATTAAATGGAAGTCAAAGGTGCTCCAGAACCTTTTTATCATAAACTCTTCAAAATATCTAATTTTGTGTTCAACAGAAAAAAACTACAATATTTTTTTCCTACTTTGGTAGGCAGTAGATATTTGTACAAGACTAAAATACTAAGAAAGTTCAATTTTCCAGTGTACTTTCGACTGAAATTATTTGTCCCTATTAGGTGGAGATGGTGAGGAAGGTTTGGCTTTGAGCTTGGCGGTTCCCTCCATGTCTCCTCCCGCTCATGGATCCCCTGCTGGGGTGATGAAAGACTCCGCTACGCCTCCGCCCTCGCCATCACTAAGCAGTGGATTGGCTGCTTTAGGGTACGCGTGGTGTCTAATAAATAAAACTACATAAATATTCACTCATATACCTGTTTCTTGCATCACTTTGAAGATCGTATCCATTCAAAACTAATTCTGTTTAAATCAATTCTGTTATGTAGGAGCCCCATTATGTCTCATGGGGTGGATGCTATTGGGCTGCAGGTGGATTATTGGGTTTCTTCAGGGCCCGAGAAGCGCAAAGAAGGAGAGCGGAGAGACCCGGGCAAGCACACACTGAAATGTGCTTTTAGGTCCTTGCAGGTCAGCCGGCTACCGGGCTCTGGTTCATCTGAGCTCCAGACCTGCTCCAACACCATGTCCATGACTGTGGTGACCAAGGAGAAGAACAAGAAAGGTGAGAAGATAAACAGGAAATAACAGTTTGATGAAAATCTTTGTCTCGATGACTAGTGCTTAGTTCATGGACACCATCCAATAGTCTCTCATAAGTGTCAACTTTTGAATGCTTTACATAGGCAATTACATCTGCTTCAGTAGAAGGCCCAATGGATATAAAAACAGAGCCTTTATTTACTCACTAATGGACACTACAATGGTTTAGGACATTTATATTCTTACTGAATAATGCAGGGTGTGTTTTCATCCACATTGAAGCCTGCAGTATGTACTTACTGAAAGGTGAACGTTACAGTACGTCACTATGTAATGTCATGAAGATTCATGAGTTAATGTGGAAATAAACAGCGGTATAATGGTAATGGCTTGTAAATGCTGCTTCAGGCTGTAAAGATGCTTCACTTGTAATCTGATTTGTTTTTTGCTTTAGATGACTCAGTGTTTTGTTGCTTATCTGCGCTGTTTTCTATCCATGCAGTTGACATTTGCACTCTCTCTCATCCACGCACTCTCTGCATTTTCTTTGTCTCTCAAGCTTTTCTGGATTCTCAACACATTTCATAGCTCATTTTGTCTGTCTCCAGTGCCGACCATCTTTCTGGGCAAGAAGCCAAAAGAGAGAGACATCGATTCAAAGAGCCAGATCATTGAGGGCATCACCAGACTTATCTGCTCGGCCAAGAATCAACAAACAAGTCTAAGAGGTACAGATGAATGTTTGCATCTCGCTGCTGTCCTTCTGAAACCTTATTTCTCCACATTTCATCATTTAGATTTTTTGCCGTACATCATTATCATTAGTCATCCTTTGTGTGTCACTGAGTTTTGCAAATATCTTACCAATAAAAAGCATTAAAAAGTGATTGTCAACTTTGCTAATCATTGAAAAAGTAAAGTGTTTTTGTCCATTTCCTGAAAAACACTGTTAGCACGCCTGCATACCTTGCTGGGCTTATCAGTGGATAAAGTTCATATCCCGCTCAGAGCGTCTTGATAATTTTGAACCATTTTACTGGTAACACTGACACTGCGTGCTGTTTTTGACCGCTTTCAACTAAGTGAATTGAAAAGGCACTTTGACTAGACCATGTAGCCCATTTATTTAAGAAAATCCAAAATGATACAATACACTTTTGTTTGTGTCTCTACAGCATTTGCACAGAGGTTGACATTTACATTTAGTCATTTAGCAGAGGCTTTTATCCAAAGCGACTTACAGAGAGTTCAGCGAGCAATGAGCGATTGACAAAATGTTTTTAAAAACTTATTAACATTTTGTCTAAATAATAATAGTAGTGAAATATTCATTTCATGAGCTCTAATATTCAAATACACTATTATTAAGAAAACAATTGCTTTCATTTTATTTTCAGCATTATTTTCAAACAATGAGAATGTTTTAGTTGTTATTTATTTACTTCCTATTTAAGTTAATCGCAATTCATGTTATATTAAAATAAATATGAATTTTGTTTTTAAAAAGTACATTTTTCAGATATATAATTAAATAATTTTGTATAGGGGCGCAATCTATAATCTTGCCCATCTGTCACTGGTCAAACAAACAAAAAGTACCACACCAAGCTCGTGCAATGTGTCGGGAGTCAATGTTGATCGGTCCAAATCTCCACATAGGCTACTACTGCACCCAGTTTACGTATTGCACCCCTACAGCTTGTCCACATCGGGACTATAATCATGCTTTGTGTTCAACCCTTTAATCTATAAATCTAACATCATTTAACATTAATATTCTTTCTTGCATTTTACCTTTACTCTCTAGTCTACGCTGTAATAATTGGCCATTGAAACACCCATTCACATTGACCTTTAATAAGGTCTGTAATAGTTATGGTCCAGTTGGTCAGATATTACTGCTTCACTAATGGGATGGCCCATATGATGTCTCAGTATCTGTAGATGGAATGGAGTGGAATGATGTGAAGTTCTTCCAGCTGGCATCTCAGTGGCCCACACATGTGAAGTACATCCCTGTGGGGCTGTTTGGCTACAACAAACCTTCCTCCTAGTGACCTCTTGACATCAGCCAATCCGTGGCAATGTTGAGTCACATAAAGCTGCTTCAGACGGAACAGAGGACCAGCTGTTCTTCTTGAAGTGATCACAATGTAGATGTCATAAGAAACTCTCAGTGGTTTGCGGGATTATTTAATCTTGTTTTTGGCTTTTTGAAAGGGTCAGAACTGGCAACAGTCAGGATAAAACATGTGCTGGGGATGCTATTTATGAACCGTTTTATTAAGGTTTTGTCTGTTGTTCAATGTATTGCCCAATAAAATCCCAATATTTTGTTTGCATTTAAATAGCACTTGCTATTAGGGGTTCGATATTGTTTTGTCAGATTTGTCATGTACCTGTTATTGTATAACTTTTGTGTTTTTTTTAATCAAAATATAGGATCTAATAATTTTCAATAACACTTTATCTGACTGAATCATAAAAGACAAGCCTTTAAGATATTTAAAAAATATTTTGTGTATGAAGTATACTATGGTGCACCTGTATAGAAATACACATTTATTTGCTTATGTGAATCTGTTATGTTGTAATAAAAGCATGTATGTACTGTACAGTGTGCAGTTATATCAGGGTTCGTCTACGCTGCTATTGACACTTAACCCACTCCACTGTGGTTTCTGAGTTCAGTCTCTCAAACGTTGTGAATTTATGAATCCGCCATTGATTGAAGTTCACTGGTCTCTACCTCCCCGATGCCTTCCATTTAAAACATGATGATCTAATAATAAAGGTTCTGATAACTGATAGTATGCTCAATTTTAACTTTCAAGTGACCTAAGAAGACCATTTCCGCAAATTGTGTACCATTATTGCCTTTCAAAATCTTGTTAGTGTGCATGCCATGTACAG
The DNA here is from genome assembly GCF_015846415.1 of Triplophysa dalaica. NCBI lineage: Eukaryota > Metazoa > Chordata > Actinopteri > Cypriniformes > Nemacheilidae > Triplophysa > Triplophysa dalaica. The sequence continues at coordinate 10,904,631 of NC_079560.1, forward strand.
TTATTGCGGTACACTCGAGGTTCTTTTGATAACCTGCCCAACATGTCAAGAGTCAGTATTGTGTATTTTCTTCTATAAAGCTCTTTTGTTGTACTTTGAATTTTAGATTAAACGTGAAACGAATTGAAGTAATAAATCTATTACAATTGAGGTGGTGATGTTTTTTTCAATTGTTTTGTATTGATGTGTGACTCAAGTGTAAAAGATCACATTTTATTAACATTGACAGGAATATTTCAAGTTTAATAATCTCTGTGGTTTATATGGGGATGGGGTGAAAGGAACTGCCCCCTTTTTTTTGCTCAGTAACCCAAGTTAGCACGAGCATTCAGTGGCAGTGAGGGTAGAAGAGAGAAACACACTAACCTGTATGGAGAAACCAGCACACGGATGTCAGTGATGGGCTGTGCGGGATGGAAACTCTTTTGGCTGATTTTCTTGGTTTCCACTTTTTCCCACTATGGTGAGTAAGGTGGTTATCGTCATCAACACATTTTGAAATATTACGATTTAAAATATTATCTCGAAAACATTGAGATGTGGGGTGAGGATAAATTGAACAAAACTTATACAAGAACAAAGAAATTCAGGTGTGTAGTTTGCCAAAGATTTAATATTTCTTAACTATATGAATGTTCTTCGTATTGAAAACCCTCTCGAAATCAGTGCATTACATGTAAAATATTTGATCGAGGTATAAAAGAGCCAAAGTGAAATAAACACATTAATATATTTTTTGATCAAGATGACAGTTTTGGAGAATAGAAATGTATTTCATAATGTCAGAATGGTTGAAATATTTGTAATGTGGGTCAGTTCATTTAGAGGAGCTGGAGCCCATTGTTCTTTCTGTTAGTGTGTGTTCGTCCTTGCCAAGGCTGTCAGCTGTAATTAAGTGTTTATCATCACTGCTTCCCACACACACTAAGGCCCGGGGGCGGACGGGCACTGGGCGTGCGACTCATCATTCCTTTGATGAGAGTACTATAACTATTGAGATAAAAAAGACAAGAGAAGCACAAATAAATGAGCCTGCTGGTAATTTATTCGATTATTTTAAACACACAAAAAATGAGTTGACTGGGTTTCTCTGAATCTTATCCAGGCGCAGTTCGGGTGACAGTAAGGGAGTCCAGTGTAGAAGTGATACAGGGGGAATCTGCTCCACTGCCTTGTTCTTTCTTCACTTTGATGCCGCTGTTTCGCCTCAGCATCATCTGGACCCTGACTCCCCTTTCTGATCCTGACTCCCCCACACAGGTGAAGCTCGATTGTGTAACGTCCTGGGGAATCTGCTCTGATGTGCTTCCTTAGCGGTTTAACAAGTTGTTTACTAGAGTATTGATCGGTGTACATGCATTATGCAAAGCACACAATACAGCCTAAAGCGTTCAAGATAAACACTGGGACTGCTGGTAAAGATTTTATTAAAGATTTACATTTTTAATCTTAGAATAATAATAATGAAATCGTTACAAATGATAATGATTTGTGAATAATCCAAAAACAATGAAAAAGAAATGCTGAAAAGGTGATAAGATAATAGATAATAAATACTATAATAATAGCATATTATAATATATGTTATATAATGTTATAATATGCTCCTCTTGTGGACCCACAACATTAATCCATTAGTGATTTACTACATAATGTGAAGAACATTCTGTGAAAACATGACCTTGAAATCTTTCATATTGACTAAGGCCATGTCAAAGATTGAAATCATTGAAACAAATAGCCGAAATCAGACTTTGATCACAATAACATTTCAGTGTTTAGCTTGAATTTCACAGAGCATCATATATGGTCAATACTTGTACTGTCATGTTTACGTTTGTCAATATTTGTCATGCGAAATCACACTTATTAGGTGTTTGTTTTTTTATTTAAAAAAATCTGTGTGATTAAAAAATGCCTTAAAATCCTACATTTAATTCATTATACATTTCTGAGGTTGTAAAAACAACAAATGACGTAGCATGCAGGAAACATTAAAATTAGGTCTCATAGACCTGCACAACACTCAACAGTTCATATTTTGAATCTCATGGTTTCGAAGTGGTTCAAATTTCAGGCCAAATGCTGGAGCAAAATGTAAATAGCTACGCTACATACAGTATGTAAATAGGTTTTAAAGTAACACATCGATCTTGAGATACTTTTAAGGCAGTGGTTCTCAAACTGGGGGCCCAAGATGGATCCAGGGGGCACACATTTTGTGGCATTACAGTATATGAAATATAGAAATTTGTCATAAATTTAATGCAATTAAACATCAGAAATATCAAACAACCAACCCAAAGTATTAAAGTGCCAGAATTGTATAACAGAATCTTAAACTTAGAATTTTAATTGAACCAAAAACAAATACTATGTTTTTATTGGGGGGGACTATAAAGCGATGCACTATACACAAAGGCTGCCTTACAACGAAAAAGTTTGAGAACCACTGCTTTAAGGAACTCAAATTGTCATAAATTACATTTTCTCTGTGTGCAGGTGATTGTGTATGATCACGGGCAGGTAATCGAGAGCCCCTCCTTCATGGGCAGGGTGGGGTTCGTTGGCATGCCCTGGAGTGCTGACATCTTCCTGAATGACACGCGGGTGTCTGATGCTGGAGTCTATCGATGTGTGGTCAGCAACCCACCTGAGACAGGAGACCCTGGCATTGGAGAACTCAGCCTGACAGTGCTGGGTATAACACAGCTAACACAAACAGACTACTGTGTTGTTAAATTGAATATCAACATAAGGCTGATATAGCCGTACTACTGTAACTGGGTTTTATTCCAAATTTTAAGCTTATACGGGGGGATATCCACATGCATCAATAACTCTTTATGATTCGTTTAATGTGTGTGTAGCACCTCCATCTCTACCCATGTGCCTGTGGGAAGGAGACACTGATACCGGGGGCAATGTGAAACTCTCCTGTGTGGTGTTAGAGGGCTTTCCTGCACCACAGTTGATCTGGGAAAAGGTTGAACCTGATCAGATCATCCTACCAGTGAACATGGATGGTAAAAAGTAGTCTAGACAATAGAATTCAATCATTTATCGAACATAGTTATGATAGCTACTAAACACCTTTACGCGTGTTCATGTTGGTCGCTGTACATGTGTGTTATACAGGTGGCATGATGGGTTCTGTGCAGATTTCCAATGTGTCTGCGGAGGCCTCTGGTCTCTACCGCTGCTCTGTGTCCAACCCGCTAGGAACCCAGCACTGCTACATTAACCTGTCTGTGTATAGCCGTAAGTCTGTCTTAAATACATAACAGTAATGAGATGATGAGGACAGAAATCCTTCCTCAAGGGTATAATGTAATTAATGGCATTTTGATATGGCGAGTGTAAGTTTTAGTTGACTTGAAATGTCTTTGTGCCCCTGTAGCGCCAAATAACACCCCAGGAACACTGCAGGGGGTGTTATTGAGTCTGTCTATGGCACTGCTCCAGCTGGCTCTGGTGATGCTGGGGATGTGGCTCCACCGCTCGGCACGGGAGACCAAATGGAGGGACAGCCACGAGGAAGACGAGTGTCATAATGAGATCAAATACACGCCGTCTCTTATAAAACGCTCTTTTGTATGAGATAAAGCATGAAATGACCACATGAAATGCAGTCAGAGGTTTGACATTTACTGATCAATCCTTGTGGGTCTGTAGCGTTTCGAATTTTGGATTAGTTCAAAGCTGAGCTTCTGAGAAGTCTTGTCGCAATTGATGAAATATAACATTAGTAAAATGTAGGATTATGCAAATATCAATGAACAGCATATTAATAGATACGTGTTTCTGGACACAGTCGATATATTTGTTTTGCCAAATAAAAATATAAAAACATTGCTTTGTAATAAATGTGAGCGGACATTGCATATACATAAATATTCTAGGGGAGCTTTGCTATTAATGTAATGACGTTTAAGAGTTCACCTCAAATAGAAAATTGTTTCAACATATCCTCACCCTCATGTCATTTTAAACCTTTTTCTGCAGAACACAAAAGATTGTTTGATGTATGTTGGTCCCCGAACATTCCAGTTCCCATTCACTTGCATTGTATGGACACAAAACCGATGGGTACTGCTGTTGTTCATTTGTCAACATCCTTCAAAAAAATAATCTTTTGCAGAAGAAAGTCATACAGGCTTAAAATGACGTGAGGGTGACCAAATGACGACCGATTTTCATTTTATCGCTTTAAAAGTCTCTGGACTGTATTGCAATATTCCTTTAGAAATTGAATTAAAGATAATGCATATTAAACTTATATAGAGGTTCTGTGCTTTTGAAGAAGAATCGGTCACAAGAAAAGACGACATTCAAAATAACTTTTGCAAACAGACACAAAAAAGCTTTAATTTAAATAGGAGGGGCAAAAATAATCACATAAAAAACTGTACATGACTTTGAATATTGAATAACAGTTTTTAAATAAAACAACCCCCGTTAAACTAAAATAAAAAATACAAGATGGTGTACTATTTTACAATAGTTGTGCAAAAGCATTGTTAACTGATTCATTCCCCAAGCCTCATGATTCAATGCCGATAGAGAATCAGAGCTGTCCGAGAGCACGCATACACTGAAGCACGGCTCCCCTAAGACTCAAAGTAGTGACTTCCATTGAAAAATAACCAGAAATCCAATAATAATAAAATAGATTTATATATATATATAATTTTTAAATATATTTATATACAAAACATGCTGTACATATATGGCAGAGATTGGTTACATCCCTTTTATCACCTACACCCATGACTATCCAGTAACTTGTGCTTTCTCCCAGTAAGAGAACTCCGTTGCTTTGGAAACTGCGCTGCCCTTTGAGAGTAAAAAGTAGGGAAACCCAGAAAAACGGTCCTGATGGGGAGAGAACAAGAGTTTGATCCACCTCTACCCAACCGTGACAAGCCAATCGTTCAATAGTTATGACAGATCTGAGCTGGCCTATAGGGTGCAAGTGTGGTGAATGAGAACAGACACCTTTCTAGTGTTCACCTGTACGTGATGGGCATAAAGACATCTGTATACTTGTGTTATAATGTTTGGTGGTTTAAATGAGTATGAATAAGTGAGCATTCAGTGAGAACAGCCTATTCTGGCAATATATGAAGCAGTGGACACTTTTATCAGACACAGGAAAACACAAACATGTCTCTTTACACAAACTGGGTAGGGAAAAAATGTACCATGGTCTGACCAAATATAACATCAAACAAACAGTAAATCCATAGCAAAGAAGCTCAAATTCCTGAATCCTTTCTCTATAACCAGGACACTGTATTTCTAATTCTAATTATAAGGCACCATTTTCCCATGGCGGCCCACCTACAAACTCACTCAAAACAAGCAAACATAAAGAACCTAATAGCCTTGAATCTGAAATCACTTGAGACACCTCATGGGAAATTCAAGCTCCTTTATAAAGACACATCGTAGTTACTCCAGACATTTCAGGCTCACACTGTTGACTGCACGGATTTGATATGTTTGTTGTTACAAAGGCAGTATATGCCATGCTGTCCACAGCAGGCAATCCGAGCTTCTTCTGCCCATTCGAGAACAGCAGATATGACATACGAATGACATCAAACTTTCCAGTTGTATTAAACACACACACAAGACGAGAATAGCCTCACTGGGTGAATCCAAACAAGAGTCATCCAACACATGACAAATCATCAAAACACGCCACGCCCTCAATCTTCATTTGAGATAAGCAATCAAATAAATACGTCATCTTTGTCTTTAGAATTGGTATATTGTTGTTGTTCCCCACCATGTTTTTCCAACTAAAACGCTGGAGTTTAAAAGTCAAAGGAGCAGTAGTTTTGTTAGTTCTATTAGTAGTGGGGAGGGATGCAGTAGCAGTAGTATTGCAGTAGAGGGAGACAAACTGCAGATGCCCGCAGCGAGCGCCTAACAGCCAGCATTCGGAGCACATTTGTGGGGAGCAGATGTTAGCAGAGAGGAAGGTCATCTTCGATTTTGTGTAACGTATAAAGAAATAAAAACGTATCCCTTGCAAAAGAAAAAAAAACATCCCCTTGTATGAAAAAATCTATAGTCTTCCGTTTCTGCTCCGTCCCAATTCTGTTGTGGGTATTCAAGTCTTATCCCTGAAGCTCGTTGAAAAACTGTGATTGTGATGTTTATGAGTGAGATCATGCAGAGGAACCGTCAATGCTGAACGCTGGATCATATGTGCGAGCTATGATCAGGATGCTAGATGATGGTGGTTCTCCTCAAAGGCCAGTTGAAAAAAAGTTCTGGGCTTTGATCTGAAAAACAAAAAAAGAAACCTCTGCGCAAGAGCTGATGCTAAGCTTTAGCACTCTGGATGTTTAGCAACGTGGACACAACGTGCCGCCTCACAGGAAAGAAAATATACAGGGTCAATTTAAGGCTGCTACAGAGATAAAGAGAGCTCCCTTTTTGATACTGCTGGTGGGTGTACAGTGGATTCATTTTAAGACCAAACCCTCCATTTAGCAAAACTTAAAATCCCTTTACATTGCACTGACCAGCTACTTTGAGTCTGCTGACCAAACAGTAGCCATAAAAGCTTAAGGGGAGCGCAGTCTGACAACACCTTACCGGGTGAGAATACTTGAGAACCGAAGATGCTTTGATCTTAAGATGGGACGAGAAGGTCAACTTGATTCAGTGCTGGGAAACTCCAGAATGCCTTGGATCAAACGCAAGCAGTGTGATCCCGGCTGTACTGCTCCAGCTGTGCGGGTTAGTCCCTGTGCAGGCTCAGCGGAGGTGCTCAAGTAAAGGCAGTTCTGTTGACTCGTCACGTGAACTGAGGGGGTCTGGTGTAAGGGGCGTGGTCTCTGAAGGTACAGCCCCTGTTGGATCCAGTGTTGGGCTGAAGTCAGAGGGCAGGACAGGGAGGGGTGGATGTGAAGACTTGCAAGTAAGAAATACAAACAGAGTTAGTATGACCAAAAACGAACAGACGTCTCATTTTGGGACTAGATCGCTTACATAAACATTTGGACAAACCTGTGTGCGTATACTCTGAGATGCCAAACTGTCAACTTCCATTGGAGCATGTCCGTTAAATCCCTTCCTCCCGGACAGACTCCATTTGCTGTACAAGGCCTCATAGGGCAGCCCGCTGCCGTGACCCAGACCCCTCTGAGATGCCCTGTGGCTGGGGTTCTCCTGCAGACTACTGGGGCAAAAGCGATCTGCAGGTGGTAGAGCCACTGAACCGCTGAAAGACAGTTGGGAGCTAGACAAGTTTTGCCCCAAAAGGCCATGGATAGACGTGGTGCGGTGTAAGGAGCTAACTAGTCCTGCATCCATCCTGCCTTCTGATTGGCTGAGAAGTGTAAGTGGGAGGGTCTGGGGATGCAATGGCCAGGAAGGTCCAACGGGGTTGTCAGTCCCTAGAGAAAGAAAAAAAGGAAGAATGTGACGCTCAACGCTTACACAGATTATGGATTTATTGACAGTAGGTTGACTTTCACTCAAGTGTTGGAGTAAAAAAGCAGCGGGTGTATTACCTATTGAAGGTTGTACAGTGGTAGGGTGGGGCGGAGGGAAGCTGAGAGCTGTGCTCTGGGGAAGATGAACTGCAGGGTTGTTACTGATGGACGTAGACCCACCCCCACAATCTGAGTCTTCAATATTACCCCCACTGTTACAACCGGCACCACAACCCTTCTGAAGTCTGAAGAGAGCAAAAGGTATACATGATATTATACATAAAATGATGCGACTATTTACCATGTTTTACAAAATATAGAAATCATGTTGACTAGAGATATGTTTTTTATTAACATTAAATTAATAAGATAATGTATGTCAGAAAAACACTGAGAAATTACTAAACTTACACAATTAACATTTAGGGCAGACTTGTTTTAATACACTAGTTTACCACAGTTTTCCTGAAGATTAAGCTCTGGCTTAAATGCATCACTTATAAATATATGGTCTGACCTGTCCCAGCTGCTGATGAACCAGGTATAAATGTTGTGGGGGCTGATGGGTCCTCCCCAAACTGTGCGCAGCTGAGCATGAGCCCCGGCATAGGAGGTGGTGAGGGGGGATACGTAGATGGGGTATCCAATAGGCTGATCACAGGATGAGTTAATCATGTTCCTCAAGGCTTGCTTGGCATTCTGGATGCTGCCACGCTCAGGGTTTCGGTTCCTCAGGAAGACCAGCTCCTGCTGCTGCCCGGCCCAGAGCCCGCGAACACACTCTCTGTTCACCTGAGGATAGCAGCAGATAGACTAGTTACAGTTCGGAGTTACTTAAATACAATTCACCTTTTTACAGCTTTTCTTATAAACATATTTACATGTTTTCCAATGTCTACAATGGAGGTTCTTAAACTTGGGGCCGCAAGGGGGATCCAGGGGGTCACAGATTTTATGCCATTTTATTAAATACAGAAATGTACCATACATTTTATGCATTCAAACACTCACCAACCAAAAGAATTGATGTTTCAGCATTGTATAACTGAATCTTATTGGTTTAATTACAATTTTAAATTTAAGATTTTAAGTCTTTATTTTGGGGTGGGCAAAGCAAAAGGGGACCCTCTTGTAAGGGGGCCCTTACAAGGAAATGGTTTGAGAATCACTGCTGTACAGTATGTATTCCTAAGCTACAATATATAGAACACACTTCGTGTTGACAGTCAAAAGGTGAAACCGAGAGCAGCTGTAAAGCTGTTAAGATCGGTTGTAACCTGGTGTGTGTGTTTACACAGGCTGCGGCAGCAAAGCACCTTGATAACTCTGAAGCTGAGGAAGCGTTTGTTCAGCATGATGATCTTGTATTCGTCACTGCCGTCGTCCATGACGTGGCGGAGAGCCAGCAGAGACGGCATGTTTGCCAGGATGGCGCTGCGCCACACGGGGTCACCCTCATGAGAGATGAGCATCTTCTCCTCATTAGCTGTGATGGCATCATACAGCACCACTGGGTCCTCATACTCATCAGGAGATGTGAAATGATCCTGCAGAGGACAGACAACAGATATGAGAGGCATCAAGATACCACAGTGATCTGTGAAACAAAACACAGACAACAGCTCATACTGGTGTTTAGCGGTCAAAAAACACAAATAATTGACTTGCAATGCTGCTGCAATGGTCAGAAAACAATTATCGTTTGCCTGCATCATTAGGCTCTCTGCAAGGATTTTTCAAGGAAAAATAAATTTTAGAGCATTTCATTTTATTTTACAGGAGGGTCAAAATGGTTTAGCTGTACCTGGTGCAGTTTGAGGGACATTCGTACGCCTGGAGCTACCACGCGATTCAGCAAGTCCATGTCTGCAAAAACCCACTCGTCTCTGGGAGAGGTAATGCGAAAGTCGCCCTTGAACAGTGCGTGAAGCCCATAGAGAAACGGCTCCAAACTGAGAGAGATGAGAATATTACCAGAGTTCAGTATAGAAGCCAATTTTACAAAAAGTGTGTATTTTTATTACTGTGCCGAAACAGGAAGTAAGGGTGGGCTTTCTAGTCAGAGGCAGGTGCTGTTTACAATTAAGGGAAAAGAGGATTCTTCCATTCTAGAAAGCTTTTGATAGGACAAAATGTGGATGCAATCATCAAAAACTATAATACTGATGTCATATATTGTTGGAGTCGTTTATTCTCTTACCTTGCAGACATACTGTGGGAGGCGGTTCCAAGAGCTCGACGGCCCAAAATGCATAATCCAAAACAAAGTGTGACCAGAGGGGAATCTCTCTCACTCTCGACCGGCTTCAGCAGAAAAACACAGAGACATTTACACTTATGTTTACTTCTACATTACAAACACTGAACAGTTAGAACAGAATCATACCGTTTGTCTGCGACTGTTACAGTATTTGATCCACTCCAGATACACAAGGCAGAAGGAAGAGGGGGTGATGCCGGAAGCACGGTGGTCGTAGTCTTCATCTATATTCAGGTTGAAGGTGGGGTCACTATCCACGTAGGCTGGGTTGAGACAGGGCTGTAACACTTCCTGCACTGCCTCATTGGCCAACCACTCTTCCAGTTTGGGTGAGCGACTTACGTAGTAGATGATACTCTGTAGTGAAAAGACTGCATTTCACATAATGTTCTGTAGCTCAATTGGCAGAGCATGGCTCTAGCAACAAGGTCACAGACGTGGTTGAACTATTCCTTTAATGGGATACTCCACCCAAAAATGAAATTTCTGTCATGGATCGGAGACAAACATAGTAGGAAAATTTTCAATGTTAGCCCATGGTGCCCTAGAACTGTTTGAATTTCTACATTTTTCAAATGATCTCATTTTGTGTAAAACAGAACAAAACAGAAATCCTAATATGGTAGTCAATGACGTCCCAGATATGTCAGGTACACTCTTCTCACAAATCATTATTTTTGTGTTCAACAGAACAAAGAAATGTATACAGGCTAGAAACAACCTGAGGGTGAGTAAATGGTTTTGGGTGGAGAGGAATTTACCTTGACGTAGTATGTGATGAGAATCTTGCGTAGGTCAAAGACTTGAAGCATGGAGGCTGCGTTGTTGTCGCTGATGCTGTAGCCCTCCAGAACGTATTTAGTTGCGGCGACCTCCCAGGCAAGCCAGCGCTGGCCAAAAGCAGCGTTGAAGGACAGCATGTGTGGAAGATGACCCGGTTCACAGCAGCAACAGCCCTCATCTTCCTCCACCCCTTCAGTGATGGCTTCCACCTCCCTCTGCTGACAGTACGTTCCTGAAAACACACATTTGATTTTACATTTATATTAAAAAGATATTCAACCTTTCCTGAATGGTTGCCGATTGTTCAATCATACAAACAATTCCAAAAATATCTCTTTAAAATAACTATGATGATTACTGTAGATTTTGGACTTTTGTGGGGGACTTATATTTCAATATACTGTAATGCATGATTCTTGCATCAAATGCATAAGCTTGGCATTAAAACGTCATAAAATCTCACAGACCCCTGAACTCGAGGCCTCTGAGCTGGAACGTGACGAGGCCGTTGCCGATCTCGATGATGTGTACGAGAGCATTGAGGTAGTCCGAGGCCAAGATGAAACAGTCTCCGGTGCTGTAGTTCCCCCAGCGGCCCAGCAGAAGGTCCCCGCACAGGGAGTGCTGCAGGGAACGTGTCAGGTGTTCATAGAAGATAGAGTTCAAGTTATTGTCATCAGCACCTATTCAAGAGAGAGAGAAATATTACAGGACACAACCAGACGGACTGGCAACAGTTTGTACTGTGATACTGTGAAGATCACATACCAGGGTTACGGTCAAGCTGTGTGGCCAGACGTGTATTAGAGTGATCTACTCGCTTAGTGCTAAAAGAAAAAACAGAAATCAGTTTTGCCAGTACGGACTTGAGAACAGATTTGAACAAAGCAGCCGACATCTGTTGAAACCTTACTTGTAGTCTCTCTCCCAGAACTTCACAGGACGGGTGTAGGAGGTGACAAAGACCGCACTGCCCAGCACTGGGTTGAGAGGAGTGGAAAACAGTGCTGAAAAGACAGCTTGCACGAACAGCATGGCCGAGTCTGAGAGCAGAACTGAGTTAAGGGAACAACTGACCTTTAAAGAGCAGGTCACATTTGAACATAACAGCAACAAATGTGCAAACGGTTTCATGTAAGTGCTAAGTGAAGAAAATGCTTCCAAGTAACCACACAGGGGTCTTTACAGAAATGGGTCTGGTACCACAACATGAACCCTAAAAGTGTTTGAGATTGGTATGACAGCAATCAGACCTAATTTGCATAAACCGAATCATTTGCCCATTGTGGTACGTTGCATATTCATCGGCCCTCGTCCCTTTCTTGCGTGCATCTCTTGCAGTGCATCTGTGCAGACTGAATGCTTTTGTGCATGTTGAGTTTTGGAAGTAAAACCATCTAGTCAAGTTAAAAAAGTGTGAAGCAAACAACAGCTTCCATTTTTTGAGTCAATACTTTGCTGCAGTGGTTAATAGCCACTGCAAGAACTCGCTTACTGTTGTCATAAATATTAAAATACTGTTATGTGAAAGGAGACCTGGGGGATGAAATCACAAAAGATCAAACCTAGTGTGTAAACCACCAATGTGAGCGGAGGAACATCAAGTGAACTGTTGCTTAGTGTAGAGCAAAGCTTTGCTATAAAAGAGTTTCTTAAAGAATATAGTAAAAACAAAGTAAACTTCAGCATTTAGACCAGCTTGAGATTACGCGAGTAAGGATACGAGGAACAGCGAATGGCTGAGCAAAGGCGTGGAACGCAGAACCCCATGTGATTTGCCAAGGTGCAATGTAGGTCAACACGAAACGAAGCTTATACAGCAGATCCCAAAGCTGCTCTCAGACACAGGAGAAATAAGAGGAACAATAGTTATAGCTACAAATGCAATTTAAGGGGATAGTTCACCTAAAAATAAAAATTCTGTCATTGTTTATTCACCCGCATGTCAATCAAAACCTGTATATTTTCTTATGTGTTCCACAGAAGACAGAAAGTCATACAGATTTGGAATGACATGAGGGTGAGTAAATGATGACAGAATTTTCATTTTGGGGTGAACTATCCGTCAAATTCAAATAATATAAACGCAGTATAAACAACTAAAACGCCACCATTGAATGCAATTGAATGCATTTAATTTTTTTATGTATTTGAGAGATGAGGTCGTGTTCTCAAACCTTGCTGAAGAGGATGGACATACAGTAGTAGTCAAGGAGAAAGGTCTGTGAAAAGTGAGGGTAGTCGAATTGGAAGAAGAGCGCGGTGAAGCACAGGGTGACGTACTGCTGAGACGGGACACAAAATGACGAACGAAGCAGCTTCATTCCAGCCACTGAGATGAACAGAGCACGGCCACTGAAGGAAGAGGAAAGAAAACAATAAATAACTCATCCTGATCAACATGTTATAATCTATTACACTAACTGAAAACTCAAAGAAAAAGGCGAGCAATTGTAAAAAAAAGCACAATTAATACAGAAATATCATACGTTTATATTTATATATTTTCATAATCCTTCCAACTCAGCTTGGAAAAACATTACTTGAAAATTCCCTGATACATTCAGGTTTTCCACGACTGTGGGAACACTATGCACACAGAGATTTCTTCTTAGAAATCTTGAAGATTTAACTGATGTGAATGTTCTTACTAGGCGCCAGGTTTATCCAGGTTTTGGCTGACAGTGTGAGCTTCGGTGGTCAGGGAGTTAAGCACTACAGCCGGGTAAATGAAATACTTCTCCAGGCACTGCAGCCAGGCGTACAGCTTCTCAAACCACATCAGCTGAGCGGCATCTAAGACAGAGGTCAGTCAAACTCAGTTGATCAATCAAGCTTTTTTCCATGCGTGTGGGTTTTGCCTACTCACCTCGAACCTCAAACTGACTGTACTCTCGAGAGCGCAGAACAGGGTGGGCCAAGCAGAACCATGGCAGCTGTTTGCGGAGTTGGGGCAGGAGGTAGTGCGTGAAGCAGCCCACCACCCCGGCCAAGATGTACAGGACAAAACTGAGAGCAGGCTGAGAACCATCAAAGCAATGCTTTAGTAAACGACGAATTAATTTCCGAATCATTCGCATTGTGAGAATTACACTGACCTGCAGAGCAATGAAGACAGTACTGGCACTGATGGCAAAGGTGATGATAGCCATAAGTGGACACATGACCAGGTCGGAATGAAGAGTCTCTTTCTGCAGATACAGTGGATATATATATATATATATATATATATATATAAAAAAACAGCAAAACAGCAAAAAATACACAGCTGAAGAGTGCTTTTTACCACAGAGTTTCGCAGTTTCTCTGGAAGAGGGTCTTTAATCTCTAGTGGGGGCTCTTCTGGTGTCCGGCTCTCCAGCTCTGGGAAAAACTTGGATCGAACCAGAGACCTGTCAGAGAGCAACGTTGACATGTTAGATTCAGGAACATTGCTGGGAAGTCAAGCTTTATGTAGAAGTAATAAGGGTGATGCTGACCAGAGAATGGTGGGGTCGCTGCTCTGCCTGCTTAGATGATACGACAATGCTAGGAGGAGACCGCAGAACACAGAGAAGAGCACCGGCACATGCGCCTCTCCCCACGGAGCCTACACACAAATGCAGACACATACACAATGAGCCGTGCTAAACACAGTTTTGCAGTCAAGAGACAAATAACATCACACTTACATAAACGGCACCAAGGGAAAATCCATAAACCAGAGTTGCCACCAACATGCTGCGAATGAGACTGTAGACTGATGACAGGGGGCTAGTGGTGGCTGAAACACACATATACACACAAAGTTGATATATTTGCCATGACAGGAACCATTCAGGAAACAGCGGGGTAGTCGCTCTATGAGTAGAGCTATAGGAACATCACAGTCACAGTCCTTGAATAATACGTAGAGATGGCTCACCGGTTCCACCAAAAATGTGCATGTCCACCTGTTCCAGCAAACACATAAGGAAAGTGTTGACCTGAGGTAGAAGCCCGAATAGGAAGATGATTGGAAAGCAGAGGGTGAACACTGCGGAGCAAAATGACAAACATTTACATTACTTAATTAACATTATCAATTGAATTATATCATAAATCATTGAGCATCTCTAACAACACTGGCGTTGAGAGAGTGAACACACCTGTAAGAATGTCTCTAGCGTAGAGCAGGAAGTGAGCAGAAAAGAGAGTGACCCCATACAGGGTGAAAGGCCGCAGACTGTCCCAATGACCCACCAGGTCAAACAGCCAGATCAAGACACAACACAAGCAGAAATACATTGGTCTGCTATACACAATGATCCAGTTGTGGCCCTGTAACACAGATCGTGAACTTTCAGATCGACTGGGTTTTGACTAAATAAGCAAAGTGATGGCTGACATCTCTGTAATACTCACATGCATTGGAGAGGCTGCATCAGGCTGTACACTCTATAAAATACAATTATATAAGGAACATTACATTATTGTTTTTGAAATGAAAGTACCAGAACAATCAATATTAATACATTTAGTAATACACTTGTATGTTACATTATCCAGCACACTACACATTCAGGATCAGTTGAACTGGTTTATTTTTTGCATATTTATTATCACACTGACCTTCAGCAAAGAGTACTGACAGCTGGCAATGACCAGACAGAACTGGAAGACCCAGATGTCCCTAAAGAAGCCTTGGAGAAGCAGCAGGAAGCCAAGGAATGCCACTAAGCTGGCCAACACCACGGCAAACACGTTCTCCCCAACGCGCCGATTCCTGCAGCAGTCACACGGGTTACAACACAAACATGCCACAGGGAATCTCATCAGGCTCATAACCTGCCATGTGACATTCTGTACATTCACGGGAGCTTGAAGGCATCTCACCTGTCTAGTAAGGCTAGCAACGCTAGCCTATCATAGCGAACCCGAAGCCACTTCCCCGGCAGCACCCAAAATCTATAATACTGTTTAGGTTTGGCCTTCTCCTCGATCATCAGCGTGTTCTCTTGGGATTCGTGTGGGGAGTCGTGATCTAGGTCAAACTGCAAAAAGAGTAGATATTAACAAAAACTTGAATTGAAAAAGACAGTTTATTAACAAAGCAAAAGTAGAGCTTCACCTCTGGCATATCCAGAGGTACTCTGCGGACCTGCATGCCTTGGAGGACCACCGGTCTGGGCTGAAGCATGGACATTGCCGGCGTTACCTCCTGGACATCAGTGGAGGTGAAGCTAGATGACTGTGACTGTCGCTCACGCTCGCGTTCGCGCTCACGCTCCCTAAGCCAATAAGAAGATCAGAGGGGTCATAAAAAAAAGCCAGAGAATGCTCAACATAATCATTTTCTGATTTAGGATTTTAATATTCTGGTTAATATAAATTTACATTATTTCTTATTCCTAAAAAACTCCTGCACAATACATTTCTGCAAATCCCTAGAGATGTTTGCTTATGCATTTTGATTCTCATTCAAGTGCTTTAAATAGGTTTTAAGCACAACCGAATATAGGCCATGACATTACTTCTCATGTCTGTAAAAAGTTCTTCTCGTTCCCAAAATGGGTTTCACTAAAAGCCCTAGCACAATTTTTCTAATATTTTGAAAAAATGCTACCAAGAACAGAACTCAATATACTGACAATATTTGTATAACCATTAAAATAGTTTAGCATTTCAATAGTCACAGGTATCAGTTTTAAAACTTACTGCATTGGGTCCTCATATCCTCCACCAGAGGGTCCAAAAGTATAAGATCTCTTTACTCCTGAAAGTGACAATTTCAATTTGTCAAACACAACTAAACTTTTAACGGACAGTTCACCCAAAAATATTAATTCTGTCATTATTTACTCACCCTCGAGTTGTTCCAAATCTGTACAAATTTCTACGTTCTGATGATAACAGAGAAAGGTATTTGGAAGAATGCTTGTAACCAAACAGTTCTTATTGACTGCCATACGAGGAAATGACAATGGTAGTCCAAAGTGCCCAAAACTGTTTGATTTCCTACATTGTATAAAATAACTTCTTTTGTGATCAACATAGTAGAAAAAATTCTTTGCACATTTTTCGGTTATGGTAGTCAATGATGCCAGAACTGTTAGGTTTAAAGCATTCTTCCAAATATATTTTTCTGTATTCATCAGAACAACAAAATGTATACAGTGATAGTGTTTTCATTTTTGGGTGAACTGTTCCTTAAGGAACAAGTAAGCGAAGCAAGCATGTAAGATGGTATAGATTGCTGACTATTTACCACTTTCGTCATAAAAGTAATGCACAGCTCCTTCTGATGTGTCATCAAAGGTGGAGGCCTCATGAACGCCGCTGCGGGGCAGAAGTAGCAGAGAGGATGCGGCAAAGTGCAGGGCGGAGGGGAGCGTTCGTGTTCGGGAGTGAGAAGAAGTGCGGACTCTCTGAAGGTCCTGAAGACTAGGAGGTGACCCCATGGCGGAGGGGGGCGGGGTGGGGTTACTACCAGCATTATGTCGCCTACGAATTGCCTGTGTCCTCTTTACGCTGCTCACAGAGTCACGTTTGTTGCCCTCCTCTGGGGCTGGATGAGCGATAGCAACAAAAGCAGTTTGAGAGAAAATGACTAAAATAAATCCCTTAAGCAAAAATGTATAAGTAAAGTAGTAAAATTATAAAACTGACACCTACATAATATATATATATATATATATATAAGCTATCGCTTACATTTTTTTTCTTAACTACATATACATATATATATAACAACATATAGTTAAGAAAAAAATAAGATTTGGCAATAGGATAGAAAAAGTTACCAGAAACTTAACATTTTAATCCTTTTTAAAAAACGTCATAGGTCACCAATTTCTCTTGAGATATTTTTGTATTGTATTCAGTTCTTTGCTTTAGCAAATCTCTTGACTATTAAAGTAAGAAAAAGTGAAATAGTGACTAATCTGTGTGTTTTTTACCTCCTCCTACTGCACCCTCTTCCAGCAGATCTCCTGCTCTCCAGCCAGTCTGATTCCCAGCCCATGAGCCACCAAGAGAGTCTAGCCTGTCCAGTCTGTGGTGGACCCTAGAGAAGACCTCCGAGTGTACCGTCCGAGCCTCCAGGTCTGATTTGGAGATGGTGAGCGGACGCTGGACAAGAGTTGAGGAAGGCGGTAGCAGTGTAGAAGCAAGGGTCCCTGTGTTGTTTGAACCACCACCAGCCCCATCCATGCTGAGCACTCTGGCATGAGTCTTGGCACTAGCTGTGCTGGCTGAGCGCTGAGCACTGCGAGAATGGGAGAGGCCTAAAATATCAGGCTCTTCCCCCTCCCCAGGGATAGGTAGCTGAGGGACTGGCCCAGGTTGAGAAGCAATGCCACCATTGGCCAGATCAGGGGAGTAGCAGGAGGTTGAGGAGCTTGAATCATCATCTTCATCCTCGTCTTCATCGTCAGAGCTAAAGCGCCGTTGGGACCCAAGGCTAGAGCCGGCACTCATGTCGCTGCCATCGTCTTCATCAGTGGAGTCCTCAAACAAGCTCTCGCTGTAGGTTTTGGCTCCCAGCCGACTGCGTACAGGGATGTAATCTCTGTGTTGGCTACGGTTGTTGTGCCGGCGATAGGAACCACAGTCGAAACTGCTACTAGCAGCAGTGCCTCGTTTCCGGGGAGCTTTCCTGCGGCCAGGACGATGCCCCACACTGCCCCCTGCGCGTAACAGCTTCAAATCTTTAGGACGCACCACCTGCTGCTGTGCTTGCAGCGATGGTGGCTCTGCTAGGAGGTAGGATGGGGCGGAGACAGTCAAAGCAGGCTCTGAGCAGACCAAGCCCAGCCCCAACCCTGAAGGTACAGAACTAGCTTGACGCGGTGGAGGAAGAGGGGGTATGGGGATGCCACCATCAAGATCGCAGGTCTCAGAAGGTCCGCTGCTTGATGGTGACGAGTCCTGCAAGGTGGGGTGTGCAATGTGCGTAAGCAAATGGGGAAGGTCTTCTCCTTCCACCAGAGTTCTGTCCAGGACCTGCCCAGAAGAGAGCTCTTTGGAGGGAGAGCGCAGCAACACGCTGTCTGAAAGGTCGTCCGTGTCACTGCCCCCTTCCAGCACATCGCTTGGCTGCTGAAGAGGACCTTTACCCTGAGGCAAAGCTGCGGAAAGAGCATTGGACACACGTTGATGCACCTGGCCCATCGAGGGGCTCTCAAGCTGGGTTGAGTCTGTTTTCTCACTGCGGTAGCTGCTTACCGTACTCAAAGTCTCTCTGTCTGTGGCTGCTCCACCTCCACTAAAGCAGCTATCAGTGGAGCCGGCAGCCAGGGCCACCCCGGTGCGACTGCCTGGTTGCTCAGCACCAGCAGCAAAAGTGACAGGGTCAAGGCCCAAACCCAGCAAGTTCTCACTTAGTTCCTCACTCAAGCTACTCTTGATGAGGGGGCTTAGAGGAGCATCTCCCAGGCTCTCAGACTCCGCTGAGGGTCCGAGGGGAGAGTAGCCTCCACAACGTTCTCCATCAGGGCTCTGCTCCACATCTCCATTCTCCACTTGCTCTTTCTCATCTCCATCTTCTTGGCTTGAGGGGGAGGGCGGGATGGATGGGCAGTTTGTTGGGTGAAGGCTACCAAAACCTGCTGACATTGCATCACAAACTCTAATTAGTCCTTTGTAATCCCCAGCCAGATAGGCTGGCACCACACCTGCAAAAACAGAAAGCATTTAATTCGCTTACTACAATGTGCAATGAGATTTCTATATGTAGCGTATCTAAGTTGAAATAAACATGAATCCATTGCTTATTATTTAGTTATCAGTCCATTCAGCTTTCCATCCATACTTGTACTACAATGTTCAATTCAGAGAAAACGGTTAACTTGCGCCGTACTTTATTAGACTATAGACCTCCTGGGTTACCAAGTAATGGTATGCTAAACTTATCTGATCAAGTTTCTTAAAAAAGATATGTGAACACAGATAAATGGTGCAGGTCCTCCTGACACTTCTTGACATCATGTTCCGTAAGCTGACTTCTTTGAAAATGTTTTATGGCTTAAGCTTTATTAACTCTTTCATCGCCATTTACGAGTTATCTCGTCATTTAAAAAAACGGTTCCATGTGAGAGACGAGTTATTACGGCAATCAGTGTTTGTACTGTTTTACAGCAGGTGCCGCTGTTACACACATTTGGGAAAAAGTACCGAATCCCAGAACAAAGAACGTATGTTTTATCGGTTTTTAATGATTGTTCTGAGTGTAATCTGGGCGGAATCTTTGACAAAAAACTTTAATTATCTCAGATGTTTAATCAAAGTGATGCATTTTTGAAGAAACCTACCCATATCTACGGAGTAATAAAAAAGGAACAAATGAAGATGAAGAATACGGCGACTCTGTTTTGTTTAAAAGCGGAGACTCTGTTCTTTCATTTGACTTATTGTTTGTCTATATATTCTTTTTAGAAACTTTACTGTGAGCCATTAAAGTTTGGTGAAAATGTTTTTTAAAAAACGCTGGCGTATGCTGGCAACTTTTTTTTTTAAAGGCTGGCGGGGAAAGAGTTAAAAAAAGTTCTGATTCCTTTGGGGAAATATTTCTAGAATTAAGGCAGCATAAAAAGTGTTCTTACTAGTGTAGTGGCGAAGGACGTCTCTATGTGCAGAGGTCACTATAACATTGTTACTGCCCTGCTCTTGCATGAGCTCTTTAATATCTGGAATTTGAAAATGACCAGAGAAAGTCAGAAGAGTATTGAGGAAGAAAAGAATTCAAGTTCATGTCATTAGAAACTACCTGGATTTGATTACAACGGTTACAAAAAACATACAACAAATAAACAATGTACCCTTTAAGCCTCCAGGGTCTTCCATCTGTGGTAAAAATTCCTGGCCAAGGGGAAAACAGAGGAAATCGAATCAGAGGAAATTCCTAGAGCAAAGAGAATAATGGCTAAGAGAACATGATGTTTGGTGTTCACAATATCCTTACCGACACCTGGTTCAATCCAAACAGAGAGTGCTGGGAACTGCAGCGCACAGGAGGAGTGGAGTTCACCTTTCGGAACACCGTCATTTCCACACCGACATCCCTGTGGGCACAGGCATGCCAACGTGAGCTAAAAACTGACCACGGTGTAATGAATGCTCAACACAGTCAACAGCTGTTCACGATCACAAACCCCAAAAGGCCGTCTGTCTCAGTCAGAAACAAGCAGCTCTCTGCAAACCAGACTTCTAGAAATACCACCCATACAAATAAGTACCAACAGAAGTGGCAATGCCTATAGAAAAGATCCTGTACCTGTGCTGGCTTCCGTTGTGAGCTCCAGAGCCTTCTTCTCCTTCTTCAACCCTCTGGGGGTCAGTGGTGAATGAGGCCTGCCTCTTCTCCACGATCTCGCCCAAATCAAACATGGCATGAAGTCGGAAGTTTACTGCTTTTATGGCTGTGAAGAAGGCTGCGATCACAGCGCAATACACACCAGCAACTACTAAACTGGCAGGGAGGGCCTGAGAAAAAAAGTTGTGAGAATCCCTTCAGTGTTGTTCAACACTTCATTTCATTTATAAGGCTAACCGAAAACAGGTAGACCACAATGGACTTGCAAAAATAATGAGCTCGCAAAGATCTACCAGATTCTAAGAGCGTCTTAAAGGGGTCATATGACACGGCTCAAAGGAAAAGTATTGTTTATTTTAGATGTAATGCAAGGTATATACAGGATTTAAGGTTAAAAAACGCTGTATTTCCACATACCGGCATGTTTGCATCTCTTGCTCCGCCTCCCTGCAACGCGCAAATTTTTGACAAAGCTCATTGCCCGGAAAAGCAAGGTGTGATTGGTCAGTTTACCAGCGCATAGTGATTGGTCAAATACTGTGACGTTAAGTTAACAAGACTAAAGTTAATTTTATGTGTCTAATACATGCATGGGCAACTTATAACACACACAAAACAAGTATTCGCGCCATATGACCCCTTTAAATAGTATATATGAAGAGTTGTTTATTTTGAGCTTTGTTTGAACATACAGATATATGATGAATATGATAAAAAATCTGTTTAAGATTCGTCACATGATGACAAAACAAGCATCACTTAAAGGAACAGTTTACCCAAAAAGAAATACCACTTACTCACCCTCAAGTTGTTCAAAATATGTATAAATTTCTTTCTTGTTATAAATAATGTAGGAATGCAATCCGTTTTGAGGCACATTTGAATAACGTTGTAATTGTGCCTATATGTTCGGCAATGGTGGCTGAGATGTGTTTGGTTACAAGCATTCTTTCAAATATCTTTCTCAGTTTTCATCAAAACAAAGAAATTGATACAGATCTGGAACAACTCCAGGGTGAGTAAATTTACTTTTTTCAAATGATTGTTCTGACATGTGTTGTTATCTTTATTAAGCTTCATAGAAACAAATTATGTAAAATGCCACTAGATGCTGCAACTTGACCAGACATGACAACGTTTTTAAATCTTTCCAAAGCGGAAAATCGAAGATCAGCAGGAATATTACTCAACATTGGTAACAAGCTAAAACTGCACATTAGCTTGGATCACATCCACATTTTAAAAGATATTTTCCAGGAACATGCTGCACATTAAATGCTCATAGACTGATGATAGTATACTGTACTTACCATATACAGAAGAAAGGGGAAGGCCAAGAGGAACATCCAGAGGTAGAGGTGAAAGCAGTTTGAGAAGGTACTCTGATGAGGATCCACGTACCATCCTCCGGTCAAAGAGGCCCACACTCCCTGCCGCAATATCTGAAGAGCCTGAGAGCCCATCTTTCCCGTCGTCTCTAAATGAGACAATCCTGGACTCAAAGTTTCTGAACTTTCCTTGGCAAAGTTTCTAGAGCGGTTCTTCCATTGGAACCCCCAGGATGAACTTTCTTGGACTTGTAATGAAAGGTTGGCCAAAAATTAGCAGTGAGCTAGATAATCCACAAAGACTTCAGGTCTGCGTTCTTTCAATATCAACTGATAATTTGCATGTTTCTCTGGCAGACCTCTTTTTGTAGTGCGTTTCATCAAGAGTTTTTGGCACAACTGCGATCCAAAGGCTACATGAAAACAATCATCCTGAGGAATCATCAAAACTGCCTGGTTTAGTTTCGTTACAACTTTCCAGCACCTTAAACAAACACAATTCCATAAATAAACAAGCTGTTCTGATGACATACTTAAGACCAACAGGATATTCTGAATACGGTCGTTATTAACATATCTGTGGCTTGTCAATGCTTCTGAAGCATGAGATGTTTGTATTAAAATGCAATTCAGATGACTTCGTGCATATAACGTTTTAGGGGTTTATAATTTAGCTTTAGAGATGTCAACAGATATGCATCAGATCTTCACAATACTAAAGGCTACACAGAAAAAAAAATGTGTTAATGCTTCTGTGATTCTTAATAAAAAAAATAGTTGCTTCAGCTCCGAGTCCTGAGAATTTTATTTCACATCAAGGTTTCCTAGTTTTTCCAAACAAATAAGTAAACCTTTCTCTGAACAACGATATGCTAATATGAACACATCTGATTCTTAATATGTGATTAAAAGATTGGAGAGTCTGACCAAGATTGAAGATTCATATATTAACTGGAGACTTCTATTTATACACATATCTTCCAGGCCTAGGAGTCAACGGATCATCTCACTTTCCCCTGTATGCCAGTAACACATTTTACAGCTACAGGAGAAAAAACGAATACCTTCAGCATCAATTTATTCTAAAAGCGAAGAGTAACAAACGTCCCAGTGGATTTGGCTTTGAGCTATCTTCCCATTAACTTAAGCTAATGTTAGCACTTATGTGTTAGCTAGCCTTGAGCAGCTCTGACATGATATTCCATTTTTATTAAGACAGCAAAGAAATCAAACGTACAGCGAACTATTCAACAGCACATCACGGAAAATGTTACTGGAGTGTCAGTATTTTTAGACTTGTAACGTTAAACAAGCCGTGTGGTTAAACAGCAACATCGCTCACACCGACATAGAAGTTAGCAAGATGTCTTATAAACTACTATGATTTTTTAGCCTTCATCAACCTGCCAAGCAGACAACCAAACAGAAAATATATAAATGTTAAACCTAATCGTGTTAAAACAGTTTCACGACTTATTTTTAACGAACATATCTCAGGGCTCTCTATCAACAATCACTCTCTAGCCAAACAGCTAGCATGCTACAAACAGCAGTAAGATCTCTCTGACTTTGGCATAAGTATTCTGTGGCGAAAATCTCCTGTATTAAAGCACAATTAACCTCGTTCAACCCTAAATATGTGTTCTCGGTGGGCTTTGTGTTTATTCCTGGTCAAAAACGGGAGCAGGAAACCGCAGAAGAGCGAAACTGAATGCGAGTTAGCACATGCTAACGATAGCACGGAGCGTTTCCTCCTTACAGCGAGAATAAAAACACAAAAACAGACACAAAACGCTAAGTTTATCTACGTGTTCACAGCAGCAGCCATTTCCCTCTAAAGTCCGGGCCCGCTGTGTGATAACTCCGGCGATAAAAGCTCAGGATATGAGCTCGCTAAGTTCCAGTGTCGAATCGGTTCATTCACACAGGTAGCAATCCATAGATATATATATAACTAGCTGCCGCATTCAAGCGCTCCAGGAACGTAGACGTGTCCGCCATCTTGGAACGGTCCACTGACGTAACTCACAGTCGACTAGAATGCCCCAACACTGCCATGGCTGTGAAAACCTTTCGTTTTTGATCATGTGTTAGTGAAGCAGATGTAATGTTTGAGTTTACACAACAATAAATATGTTTTCATAATCATACACAGGCAGTGATTTTCCTATTGTAGGGCAATAGACAAATAAACAGGTAGGATGATTTTACAATGCAAAATACACAGTCCTACCATCTTAAAATAAACACAGAAAAAAGTTCAAGTCTAAACACCAGATTCAGATTATCCTACAGTATAAAATAAACATGTTGGACAAATTCAGAGTGCGAAAAATACCCCCATCAAATTGTCATACCAGTTATAAAGAGTATCTAATATGTAGAATGATGTAAACATTGAAAATATCGTTTCGATTGTGATGGCAGTATAAAATGAACAGGTAGGATGAAATTACAGCGCCCAAAAAAATGACGGAATATTGATGTGCGCTTGCCTGGTAGGACAATCTGACGGTTGGGGTGAAATTTCCGAACATCGACTCGCACCGTTCCAATATGGCGGAGGACCTACGTATAGCGGCCCATAGAAACAGGTGCTAGTATCTAGTTATTTATATCTATGTAGCAAACACCCACCCACAGGAAGAGAACTAATGACGCAACGAGATTGGCTACGCCAGGTAACACCCATTTAGGAAGAGCAGCGATACTTTAATACGATTGGCTGCACGATACGTCTGTCACTCAATGCACGACCACTGATTCATCACGATACAATAGAGGTATCTTATGACATTGGTCAGTGACGTTGCTTTAATTCTCGACATATAAATAAAACAAACAAAAATAAATCACATAAATAGAAAATCCCTGGTTATTTTCAGCCATTTTTGACCTCAAGTCATTTGTTGTATTACTTGGCTGATTCTTTATTATTTCTTTTTTGGTCTTGTGAAGTTAATCTGTTCATCTTTATGCTGTCATATTCACACTTTGGTAGGTCTGAATCTGAAGCGGATGACTCCCGGATTTCCCTTGGGACTCCCATTTAAAATCGGCCTTGATTCAATAAGTTTCAAGCCTACATTTTGAAAGTCTACGTTAACGAACAGCTGGACGTTGACAGCAGATGGCAGTCTCACGCTTCTGCAGTTTATTAATACTTCATTCTCATTCCACTGTTATCACAACACATCTATCCATTACTGCACACTGTCTGTTAAGACAGTGTCTGCTCTTCCAGACGACTCTTTTTTGAACAAAGAACATAAATTAAAAAGCTTCCCGGCGAAGGAAAGTTTTCATTCATGCTTACTTATCAAACACTTTCATATTAATGACATTTCAGAAAGGTTTTTTACTTGTACTCTTAATGCGTTTCCTCTGGCAGGACTCCTGCACTGGCAGAAATTTCGAGTTCTATCTACTTTAGAGGAAAAGGGGCACCAAGTAGTAAATTATTCATCACATCTCAAATCCAGGGCTCAGAGCGTGAAAGGAAGTGGTGGAGAACGACATCGAAAAGTGCTGATAGTTCCCCCCACTTTATCTTTCTTTTTGTGATTGTTTTTTTAAGATGTCAGAAGCAGAGATGTAAAATCACAGATTAAAATGCACCAGTAATTTACCATGCCATGTTTACCATGTAAACTCTCCTTTTCTCCTAAAACACTACTTTCTTTCCCTCTCTTTATTAATCTACACATGTCTCATGGTTGGCTTGATGTTAGTTTAGTCTCATCCTTGCCGAGCACAGATCTGTTTGTCAAAGTCTGAAGCTTCTGCTAATTCAACCATGAAAATATATGCAGTCCAGTTAATATTACATAGACCAGTGGCTCCCAAAATGGATCCAGAGGGGCCACAGATTTTTGGCATTTTATGAAACATAGCAATATATCATACATTTTATGCAATCAAACATAAGAAAAATAAGACCAACAACCAAAATAATAGATGTTGTAGCAGTGTTGGTTTAACAAAAATGATAAGTTTAAGATTAGTTAAGTTTTTATTTGGCGGGCTGCACAGGTAAGCGCCCTACACGAAGGGGGGGAAAGTTTGAGAACTACTGACATAGACAGCAACGGTACCTTTTGGGTTTTTCTCTGATATCACAAAATGCTGCTTTGCGGACCAGACACATGACAATTTCCCTACATTTATATAGACGATCTCGGTTTATTCAATACGTGAACGTGCATTTATCCTTGTGATTTGCACAGACATTTGGAAGGGCAGATTGGATTTTTAGTTTTACGTCTGCCAGAATATAATTGGAAACATTGGCACAGTCACTACCTGAATGAAAACACTCATTTGAATTAAGTGCGTTCTGTGCATACAGGCCAAATAGGATTTACTATATTAAATTTACTATAGACCCAGAATAATAATGATCAAAATAGAACTGTGTCATGGCCAGGTTTCATAATTTGAAAGCAATCAACATTGCAATGCCCTTGAAAGCCTGGCACTGAAAATAGCCTCATCAGTCTGAATATTTCTCCAAAACCAAGTCACCACTCGCTCTCCGTAAACATGCTCCTAGCTGCAACCTTTAATTAGGTCCATCTGTAGTGCAATGTGCGTATCTAGTTACAAAGAAATACCCGGAGAACAAAAGATGAGTGCAGCGAGAGTTGGATGGAAGGGTGGGGGCTGCTCTCCTCTTAGATCTTATAAGACCATAGGGAAAAGAGTCGGGCAGAGGTCTGTCTACCTATTGTAGATCTAAGTGAAGTGACAGCGGAGAAGAATCTTAAGTCTTCTTTGTATTAGCAGAATGTGGAGTTATCATGGGTAGGAAACCATCAATATATGAGAACAGATGATGAAATTGCAATGTAAGACAAGGGCTCGACTCTACAGTGGGAGAGTTCTTACAATGGCTAAATCATGGTTTTAAGGCAGGCTAGACCTTAGGATTCATGGCTCTTAACATACTGACTGTCTAACGTGAAATATTTTCTTAAAATGAATTTATAAACTCAAAATCATTTTTATAAATAAGACACCACACTGACCAAATCTGTACGAAGTATAGAACCAAGTGTATTTTTCCCTCTGTCAATGTACACATATTTAGATTTCATGTCACAGTAACACTTTACAATTACATTAAGAACGGGAATATACTTTGACCAGCATATGTAAATGACAATTATATTTGAAAAGAACAAAACAAAAACACAAACAAAAAGCCCTGCTGATGATGTCATAAAAGAACTTAAATGCAAAATGGAGGTATACGTGTAATGCATTTACCTTAATATCTTTTACCAAATTCAAGAAAATTCCAAATAACATTTCAGGATTTCACATTTGAAAATCACTTCAATTACGAAGTAATATCTGTTGTGAATAACATTTTTTTTTAATCGAAGAGGAAGGACTAAACAAAAAAACCTCTTTGTAATAACAAGGAATGTCAATTCAGGAAAACCATATTTTCATTTGTGAGAAATATCTAGACAGTATACTCTTTTTTTTCTTTTTTCATTTTTTCCCTCCCCTTCCATGATACAAAAGTCTGGACACAATGTTGTGCTGCTTTATCCAAAGTCTTGGATTTCCTTCTCCTTTAAGGTTGGGGGGGTGGCGAGTTGGCATCTCGATTCGGTTATACAAGTTCCCTGTGTGGAGATGCCACAGAGTTCTCAAAAGACGACATTTCTCTTATCCTGTTTGTTTCACTGTCTGTCATCTCATTCTGATGGGTATTGGGCTGCAGTTTCACACCATAGAGAATATAAGGGGCAAGAGAAAGAGTTCTCATACTTAGTCTTGCGTATATCTTTCTCATGCCAAAGGACAAAGACAAACACTCTCACACACACACATACACACACACAAGCGCACGCGCACGCATACACACTGTATGCACGATACACACGGACCTGTATCCTGATGTATTTTTGTCCTGTATTTACATAGATACAACATCTTTTGTCCACAAGCCAATGTTCAGTTCAGGACAGTCTGAGGTCTCTTCCGTCCTTGTTGTGCTCTCTCGCGCAAATCTGTTCCTCCAGGTGAGATGAGAGTTATCAACTTTATGATTTGCATTTCTTATTTAAAAAACTCTCAAAGCTGAATGTGAGTACATCATGCATGGAACACAATTATTAGCCTAACGGATCACAATGTTTCAGCACCATGGGGAGAGAGAGAGAGACATCAAGAACATTAGAAAGTTTTTTCTTTTCAGTCCTAACAGCCCTCTGACACCTTCAAACCTGCCATGCTGTCTAACCGCTGATATGCACGAGAGCAAAGCCTGTTTATGAAACCAAGGTGGATAAACGACAATGAAAGAACTCGGTTTGCGTGTTTCATTACAGGGACAGTTTAATCTTCATTTATACACGTGACATAAATATCTGTGTGGAAATTAATTCAAAACTCTATAGGAATATGAAACAAGCTGTCTGGTGTCATCTGCCACATTTTTTATCAAATACTTTTACTTCCCGAGAAATGTGTCAAATTTAAATACGAGCACCTGCTTGTTTCCCGCAAATAACTCACTTTATGTTCTTCGTAAACTATTTTAACAAGGGCCAGTAAATGTCTTATAAAAGATCTCGATTTCACGGTTCTATAATGTTAAATACTCCAAAATAGCACCAAAAGCTTGTGTATGGAGACGATAAATGGCTACATGTGGTTTTCTCTCTCTGTCCATGGTGTTTTGTTTCTCTCCTTCGGAGACCCGGTCACATGAAACATAAATTTTTAATCGCAAAGAGTGTAGAGCGCATTACATCATCTGGAATGTAATGGAAGATATTCTTTAGACATGAAGGAGATAAAATTACATACAACAATGGCTTTGTAAGACGGCAACGGAGGATCTATTCATCATGGTTCCTTTCCCCACATTCACTCATCTTTATCTTTCAGTGGCAGAAGAGGAGAAAAACTTTTGCAGAAGTAAACAGAAGATTGTGTGGCTTAAATGTTTGAGGATGCAGAGGAGGTGATTTGAAGTTTGAAAATCCTCAGCCCACTTCCTGTTTACCTCCTCTCCCCTCATCTCACACACATTCTTAGACGTAATACTCCTTGTCCTTATTCTTCTTGCCCTTGGAAGTCGTCTTAGCGACGGCGGCGGTCGTGCTTGCAGTCTTCTCCTTGACTACGGCTCCGTTGCTTTCCGAGCCAGAGTTACGGCTCTGGTCCACCTGATAAGAACCTTCATCTCTGTTGCGGTATTTATACATGGCGTAAAGCAGGATGAGGATGCAGAGGGCGGCGGCCGCCACGATGCCAACTACCATGCCCGTGGTGCTGCTGGACTCCCTTATCACCTCCACGGCGCCGGGGCGGCCTTTCTCCATCAGATCGGTGGGGTGAGCTGTGGGCACATGAGGGAAGTCAGGTGGGTAGGTCAGCCCGGGAGTGTGGCGGGAGGATGGGGCGGGGGGCAGAAGCACCTGGTCACGGGTGTTCATTTTGCCCGCCGGGATGTGGAGTTGGTTGGGGTGAGTGGTGGGCGCAGGGACTGGGGGGCGGTTACCACCCGGGCTCTGGCCCCCGCTTCTGCCCACTGCGGGGGGCGGGGGCAGGACTGTCCTATCGGTGACCATGGGGGAGTTTTTGTAAAAGTCCTCATCATCGGACTCCGTCATTTCTCCGGAGCCGAAAGCCGACACCTCCATGGGGTCACCACAGTCCTCCTGGTCAGGAGGGCATGGTGGGCGGGGGTCGGACAAAATGAGGGACTCTTTGGTGGTCTGGAGAGGGGTCAGGGAGGTAGGAGGGGCGGGGATAGCGGGGTAACGGGTGGCCATGGGAAGGGAGTCTTGGGTGTCCACTGTAATTATGGGCAACACTAGTTCACCTCCTGGGATGAGAAAGGAGAAAGGGCGAGAGAAACAAAAATTAGCGAAAACTAGGAAATACATACACAAACACGCACATACAGAACCATGTTTGTACTTTGACTACAATTACACTGTTAATTCTAATAAACTATTAAACTATTGTGTAATTTGTTTTAGGACAGATTTTAACAACATAATCTACAACTGCAATATATTTTAAATTCACACAATATGCTAAAATACTTTCATAACCTATTCAAATGACTAACATAGTTCCAGCTCATATGTTGTATAGCTCTTGGCTCTTCTTTGGTTAAACAAGATAGCAAACCATGGAGTTTAAGTCACTTACATCAACAAATAGGCCGCATGATTTTTGCATGGAAAAAAAGCAAATTACAAAAAACAAAGGTGTGTAAGATGGTCCCTTTAAAAAAGCACAACTTTTCTCCCCTTAGTCTTTCATCTGACTTATATACATATATATATTTACTTTACAATGACAAAATCCTCCGCATATATGCATTCTGTGAAAATCTAGTAGTGAAAAGCTCTGTCTCAAAACCTTTTGAGCTGACTCGCTGTCTAATGCCTATATAAAGAAGTATCCACGTCAACATTATTAAAACTAAACGAAATCTCCTTTGTGAGTTTAGTGAGTCTGATTTGATTTGAGATTTAAAGGCAACGGTCTTGTTAACAGATTCTAACATACCCCAAAATCAGTTTACCTCAAATGAACCGCACAAGAGACTTGACTAACTGATTCTGAGCTGATTCGGATGTTTTCATGTGGTTTTGCTAATAGGCTGACAGACACTACACAGATGCAGATTTGTTCAAACATACAGGGGCGGTTTCCCTGACAGGGATTAGCCTAAAACAGGACAAGGCTTTAGCTAAATAAGGATATTTAAGGCGTTTTAAAAAACAGGCTTTACAAACAAACATTATTGTGTGCATCTTCAGACAAAACAATCGCACTGATATATTTTAAGATATGCAAGTGCTAGTTGTTTGGGCTCAAGACTGCACCAACATTTTAATTAGTCTGGGACTAGCCTTCAGCCCTGTCCGGGAAATCGCCCCATATTATAATTATATGAACCTACATCCTAGTAAGGGTTTAATTATTTAAATCAATATTTCCTTTAGCTCTAGCAGCCATCATTAGGCTTGTCACAATGCATTATGAGATTGTCTTATCTATGGCAAATATACGGCAATGGTGCCTCAATTATGATTATCACAGAGGGTAGAATATTTGATCTTTTTTATTGAGAAATTTTGTGTCAGAATCAAGCCTATGATGCTCAAGTAAGCCAAGTAGGCAGCTCACTAGGTTTTGAGACAAAACGAACAAGTGTAATTAATGAAATGCCCAGAACACCATGTAAATAGTTGAATTTACTATTTTGGTTCAACTAACATAAACTGAAAGGAAGCCAAATGCTTGGACACAATGTGAAAGAGCTCCGTCTGATTTTTCATACGGTCCATTAGAAAGAGCTCAAGCACTCAAGCACACTGAATGATTGCAACATAATGCACAATCACACGGGCAATAACTGAGCACACAGTAACCATTTCATGATGTCACACCTATATTCATGATGAATGCCAAAAGCGCAACCCAATGATGGAGTGGAATGGCCACTTAGCGTTATGAATAGGCCAGGCAGTAAGAGAAGACCAATATTGCTTTAAGTAATGGAACCCTTAACCCTGGAAACACTTCTAATACAGTTTTAGATAAGCGGTCATGACTTCGGGAGGTTTGAAGTGACAATTATATCAGGGACGAGCGCTTGTAGAAAAGCATTTTGAAAAACAGATTTAAATTAAAAAATCACAGGACTTTGTCAGTTTGTCATTCCTTTTCAGTATTATGCAATACTTATGTAATTTTACGAATATTTACTCACCCTCCAGTTAGTCCAAATCTGTATAAATGTCTTTGTTCTGATGAACACAGAGCAAGATATTTGGAAGAATGTAGAACAGCAAACAGTTCTGGAGAACTTTTGACTACCATTTAAATTTTTTCCTACTATTGTAGTCAATGGTGCCGTGAGTCAGTTTGGTTACAAGCATTCTTCAAAATATCTTTCTCTGTGTTTATCAGAACAAGTAAATGCATACAGATTTGGAACAACTTGAGTGTGAGTGAATGTCCCTTTAAGTTTGTTTGTTTTATGTACAAATCACAGATTTTATTTAACAAACACATTTGGTTCAAAGTACAACTTATTTAGCTCTTAAATTCTTCCATCCTTACAACCTCCCCCTTTATATGTAAACTCCTTAAGATTTGCAAAATACATTTAGGTCAAATCATATCTGATCACATTCCTAAAATCAAAGTTTTTATTTCAAACTCCGAAATGTAAGCGTTGGTTTTAAATGAGGAATTATCTACGAAAGAACGGCATCAAATTAAAACCATATCCGCCGGCGCAACCCTGTCCTTTCAATTAAAACGATTCTTCTATATAGGACAGGAGAGTTTGATCAGACAGGAACAGTGTGCGCTGCCTACGAGCGGTGACAGGTGTACGGAGAACGGAGAACATCTGAAGCGTTGTGTATGCGTGTGTACTCACCAGTGCCAGGTTCACACTCCTCCAGATCTTCATCATCACTGGGACACTCAGCAGAGGCCACCAGCAGATCATCTGAGTTCTGAAAGAGCAGAACGAATCAACATCAGTCTTGAAACCACGCTTCGAAAAACAAGCCTCCCTTCTAGAACTTTAGCCTTATTCACAAAAAACAGACATTTGTTTGCATTTTCTTGTGATGGTGACAGCAGTAATTCATCAAATAGCGAGGAGTGTGTAAATATGCATGTATGCAGATGTGCTGTGTAATTAAGTGCACTTTTGGCATTTTAAAGGGCTGATTCAGGTGGAAGTGATGCTGTATAGTTCCACTAAAGCATGTTGCATCTCACACACTGGCGCTGAGAACAAGAACCTTGAAGAGAGGGGACTGCACCATGCGGAATTGCATTCATTACAGTCTCTTATGTGATGTGCATATCAGTTTAGTGAATCGGGTGCAATGTAGACAGGCAGCATGTGATTATAAATGGCGGCCGCATATATTCACAGTGAAGATGGAATTCTCTACAACCTTCAAAAGAAATCCTACGTTTATCTTATTGGTTCAGTATTTATTTAAGCTTTTTTTTTTCAGATCTGTTGCAGAGGCATTTGTTCAGCTTCGAGGGTCTAGATATTCAGTCATGCTAGACCGAATAGCTCTGCTGCCCCGTAGTCTGACCTGAATGTAAATTAACATTCCCAGCTCATACCTCACATTCATAAAACATGTAATTGGATCTGGGCCATGACTGATTTGGACGCATCAGTTTGTCCTTTCCCACCGAGAGGTCAGAACAATTTCACCGTTCACTCGTACAGGCACATTTATCTGTTTACGAGAACGGGAGGCACCTACAGAATTGCGCTCCTTTGCGAATGCTAAACAAGGTAAGTGGTGGTATTTATTAATGGTGACATCTGTATTTGCATTTGCGCTCTCTAATAAACACAACAAATGCAAATTAGATAGAAATATAGGAATATAAATCAAATCGTTCACAATAAGAAAAAAAACAATCAATGAGACGATTTACAGTATGTGTGGTTTCCATGATGCGATTACCGAGATATAGTTTACCTCTTTATTTACGACCCAAGGAAATTCAAGCTTGCTATATGAAAACACCCATCAGCCCCTGCATTCCAATCCCGGCTGTTCGGATCAAGA
The DNA here is from genome assembly GCF_015846415.1 of Triplophysa dalaica. NCBI lineage: Eukaryota > Metazoa > Chordata > Actinopteri > Cypriniformes > Nemacheilidae > Triplophysa > Triplophysa dalaica. The sequence goes on from NC_079560.1 coordinate 10,938,329, forward strand.
TTGACGTCCATATACTAATTGAATTGGCCCGCAGACGGTTTTAATCGGTCCGGCTGAAATAGTGGAGTATTGATTTAGTCCACCTTTCGCTGGCTTTTTCCGCTTCTTCCTCTGCTCGCTTTTTGAGTAACACACATTTGAAAACCCCATCAAGCCTGTAGTACATTACCTTTGAAGGTGAAGCCCATTGAGGAAAATATTTCAAAGGCTCACTTGATATTTTTTCCATCACATCAGCAATGTTATTGGGTTTCCTTTAAACCGAACATACAAAAACATTTCTTGTGCTCGACCTCCATCAAATATTGATTTTGCCGAATGCTGCTGAAAAAACCTTAATGAAATGACGCATATCAGACGTACAGACACTACCATCGGCCCTTGCGTTATAAACAAAAGCTCCACTTTGAACCATCAAAGCGTTTACTGGGACAAAAGAAAAGCTACGACAAATTTTCAGTCTGATTTACGAAAACTAAAGAGTCTGACATTTCGAACCTTTAATTAAATGACGCATTGTAGCATTAGTTTTGCGTGACTGCGTTTATTAAAGGATAATTAGCCGGCCTCTTATCAGCGCTTTCGCACAACGCCTATGTGTTCCGTAAGACAAGTTTATTAAGTGCGTTGCAATTGCAGGTTGTGTTTCGATACGTCCGTACATTCACGATAAATGCGCCATTGCTAATTTTGACGTGAAAGAAAGAGAAAACATCCAGTCAAGGGCATTTTTAACGTCCTAATCTTTAAAAGAGAATCATAGTGTGGTGTCACCTTAATCGAGGGCTTACTTGACAGAAAGCATTTGGAGAGCTCTGACGTGCGTTGTTTAACACGGAGCGTTGGAAGCTCTCTTTAAACTCGCCACAAATGTGTGCTCATGGAAAAGATATGTATACGTGGACCTGGGCTTTTTTTATATACGAAACAGCACAAACCACCGCGTGTCTGACCCTTAAAGCACTGACTGATTTGTTGAACACTTGAGATGATTTGAGCTGGCGTTTAAAATGCACGGCGAGTTCTGCCCTTCAAATATTCTGACGATTTATTTGAACATTCGACCGAATGTTACCTGATGCTGAAGTCAAAGCATTTAATCATTGTGAATGTGAAATAAAGACATTTCCTCGAGAGGTCCTGTAGCTCAAATGGTAAAGTACGCCGAGTTAAGCGACAAGGTCAAGAATTTCATTCTTGGTGACACAAAAAATGGCAAATGGATAAATGCAAATGTAAATCTTTCTGTGGATGCAGCTGCCTCGTGACCTACATAAGCAGTTGCTTTCCAAGGCAGCATCCTATCTATCACAGAAACTCGTAAGTGACGGATTTGGGGCACCCTGCATAGATAAGAAGTCTGCTTGCCACACAAATAGTGCTCGACAAACACCTTTTGAGTTTGCATATTAATAAGCTAACAATAAACATAAAATATGAGACTATTAGGAAAACAGCAGCACCAATTCACTTCTATTGTATGTGCATGAAACTAATGTGAGTCAATGGGTACCGCCGTTGTTCGGTTACAAACATTCTTCAAAAGATCTTTTTTTTGTGTTCAGCAGAAAAAAGAAATTCATAAAGATTTGAAATGACAACAGGGTGAGTGAAATTGCCAGGACGAAATATCACTTTAAAGGTCCATTGTATGAAATGTAGCGGCATCTAGTGGTGAGGTTGCAAATTGCAACCGACGGCTCACTCCACCCCTCCCTTTCGAAATACTACGGTGGCTGTCACAGGGCCAAGATGTCGTCTTTCTTTGCCGAAGTAGATTTTGTATTTAAGAAACGAGCTCTGTAGAGCAGTCTGGAAGTAGTTAGGAAGCTCACTTGAGCATGCGTCTAAGAAACGAATGTGTTTTTTTGCGCAGTGAATGGTGATATAGTTCATCTCAAGGGCTAAATGAATGAATCTGGAGTCTATGCCACTGTGCTTGGTGCGGTTCCATATAAACGTCTTACTCATCTTGGGAGGAAGAACACTCGTCTGTTTTGAGAGTTCCTCGGCTCTAAGCTGTCCTCCTCAAATCCTCATTTTCCTACTATTGCTTTGTATGACTATTTACACCCAGGATATGGAGGATTAGTAGTGATTCACAGAGTACACGTGAGAGAAGCTGCGTCTGTCCTCATTTTTGCTAAGGCATGCCGCTGGTGACAATGGATCTTGGCAGTTTTATGAAGATTGACACTGATTGTTATTAAGCTTGTCTTTTATTGCCATCATCGCACATCTTCTGATCAATGGAGTTGAACGCTGCATGAATAAAGGCAGACGGGGGGCAACAGATCAGCAAATGTATGAAGAACGGGGGGATAGGGGGCAGTACACATGTCTGATATGAAAATCAATATTTTGATATTAATAGTCTTGCGCTTCAGCATTGTACAGACAGAAGGTGTTCAAGGTTAATACGTTTTTTAAGACTGTCAATATATGTAAAGAATTACTGTGGGCCGAGAACAAAAATGGGTCAGTCTGTGTTATAATGACAAGAGAACAAACATTATGAGGACAGTGAATTAGGGATGTGCATGAATACACAGTAATGATAATGTAGATTATGACCAAACAAATGCTTTCCTTAAAAATTTTAAAGACACAGATCGGGATTTGGATAATTGACAAATATACCACCCATGTGTCCTATAAACTGTTAATAATATATTATTTTATATTATTAATATTTCTATTATAAAATAGCATAAGAGAGATTTATCTTCACTGTTTATTTTTTTCCAGATTTTTCCTGTCACACAGTTACGGTTTATATGTCATCTGGCCACTTAAAATGCTAAACATAACGTTCATGGTGCGACACTAAAAAAAAAAAAAACAGCAAGATTCAATGTAAAAGCCAAAGCCATCTGTGTATGGACGAATTAAAAAAAGTGCATGATGTAGCGTCCCAAAATGTCAGTGCCTAACACCAATGTCGGTTTATGCTCAAATAAGCCCTTGAATCCGAGTTGAAAGAAGACGTCGCATTGTAAGCTGACAAGTGGCTGGAAATTTAACAATGTTTTGTTCTAACAATGCATTCCCAAGTGATGCACTATAACTCAAGATATGTTTTTCTCAAGGCTTCGAAAATAATGACTCAAGAAAATTGCAGGACTACTCAAAGGAGATGTGACTAGTAAATCATTATGTGTGGGTGAAATGAAACAGAAAAAATATGTGGGGGAGCTATATCCTGACATATGCGAACCGGAGGATTGTATGATACTTTGACTTCAAGGGTTTCCTGAAGCTAAGGGATGGCTCTTTTTTAAGCAATAAATAGCAGTGATCTCTCACTACGGTGGTCTGTACTGTCAGCTTTTTTATTGCTGATGCCAGCTGGACATCTTGTAAAACAAAACTTTTATAATCCAACATTTAAGAGGACAAAAATCCCTACAGGGTCTATCTAAATTTATTTCGCATATGTGACCCTGCACAACAAAACCAGTCTTAAGGGTCAATCTTTCTAAATGGATTTTTGAAGAAACAATCTGAAATTGAATAATAATAAATACATTTTCCATTGATGTATGGTTTGTTAGGATAGGGCAATATTTGGCCGAGATACAGCTATTTCAAAATCTGGAATCCGATGGAGCAAAAAATCAAAATATTGAGAAAATCACTTTCTCCAAATAGAGTCTTTAGCATAGCATATTACCCACAAAAAAAAAAAGTTTTGATATATTTACGGAAATTAACAAAATATCTAAATGGAATATAATTTTTACTTAATTTCCTACTGATTTTTAGCATAAAGGACCCATACAATGTATTTTTTGTTTGGGGCGGGGCTATCTGTTTGTTCAACCAATGGCAGCCGACGATTGCTCAGGAAACCTGTTTTTCTGTCATTTTCTGCTTCTTTAAGTGCTGAGTATTTATAATAAAGGTCCTCTTTCTCACCTGTGTAATACTGTCTTTCAGGCTGGGCGAGCGTTGTCTACGGGTAGTGGTGGTGGCCATGGTGGTGGTGGTCTCCATGATGGTGGTGGACATGTCTGCCGCAGCCGGAGGGGTGGCCGAGGTGGTCTCCGTAGATAGGACGGAGGGCGCGTCCCCCACCAAACGCAAGTTACCCGTCACCTGCACGTTAGGATCTCCCTCAGCCGCCAACTTCAACACCTGCAGTCCGTTGTAGTACAGGCCGGAGATCTGACCTTGGAACGGCCGGCCTTTATCCTGACCACCCACCTTAATGGCCGCCTGGCTATTGAAGATGGTCAACTGGCGACCTGCGGTGGACGAGAGAGAAAGGAGGGAAGGAGAGAAAGACAGAGAGAGGTGTAGAGAGAGAGCAGTATGACAGCAGGGCAGACAGAGAGAAACAGAGAATCGAAGAGGGACGATCAGTGGGAGCTATTTGGAGTCTGCAGCAGACATCAGGGTTTTCCGACATCGGCTGATAACACGTTGAACATTTGAACCTGGCGATGGAAATCTCCAATTCTAATGTCTGTCACTTCTGGCCCAAATAGTGCAGGGAGCAAAATGTTGTATTAAACATGATGGCAAAGATCAATGACAGAGCCTGAGGTATCTCTTCTATGAGGGCTGGATAATGGGGGAGTGAAAGGGCCCCTATCATTATATAATAATGGGTATATATTATCATTCCAGCCTCATTAAACTAGTAGGGCTTGAGCTGTGGATAATCAACTGAATAAAGATTCGAAAATTGGAAAACAGTATTTATGAGAATGTGAAGAGTTTTGGATATGATTTATTCAGAGGCCTTGTTGATGCTAATCTGCATGAATAAGTGTCATCTGCCAGCTCAAATGCTAATGTGTCACTGAGGCGAGAGGGGCTTTCCTCCGGCCACATGAACAGACATACACAGGGGCGCACACAAACATATGTACACGCACACACACACACACACACACACACACACTGCTTCTACATTGAGGATTTCGACCCATGAATCTCTTCAGAGTTGTTACAGAGACATTTAAGATGGCAATGACCATTGGATCAAAACAGATAAAACTATTATGCTGCCTCACTACCTACTACCTGCATAGTCAGGTTTCTTTTAACTATTGTAGAACCTTAAACTGTAGCTGAATGATTTTAAAGCAACTTTATGACTTCATGACATGTACAAATATGACTGTTGTAAAGCTTAAAAGTGAACATGAACTTGTTTTCTTTGCAGTGTTCGAGGTCTTTGAGAAAAATTCATTTTGAAATGGTCTCTTAATGATCCTCAGACTGCATGATGGGAATGCTTTCTTTGAAAAGACGTTTTTTCCCAATTTCCAAACTATCCATCCTAAATAGTATTTAAATTTAGAATTAGAATGGTGCCAGTGATGACCCGGCTCAAGTTCATTACATTGAGGTCATTGCATTAGAAATGATGAACGAGGAAATTCTTAAATGTGAGGAGGAGCTGTATTTCTCAAAAAATGTCTGGGTTACTTTCAACCCAGCGTTGGATCAAAAAGGGACAAACCCTTTATATTTACATAAACCCCTACATATCTACATTCGCCCCAAAAATGGGTTGAAACAACCCCGTAAAAAGTACATTTACAAACCCATTGTGCTAGGGTGTCCCGACACAATTCTAAAAATAACCCAAAATTTTTAGTGTGAAAAAATCACAATGTCCTCTAGGTAAAAATAGTCACCTACATTTCGCTTTGGTATGTCACGATATGTGTATACTCTTATGCTATGCACAAAAATGTCTATACCTTCACATAAAATCAACCGTACATACTTTCAGGGCATAGTTTATGTATGCAAACTGGGTCGTATGAGGTATAAATGGATGTGAAGAAAACCTCTGGAAAGACTACTTATAGAGGAAAAGGGCGGGTAAGGTAAAGTGCCATTTTCTTCGGCCTCTGAGATCTGGACTGCTGCCCTATATTTAATCCTGATGAACAGGTACTCTGACACAGCTGATTATGGAGTGAGCAGTTGTTATCCCCTTCGTGAGAGCCACTTAATGCTTAATGAAGGGTTGCCATTTAACACAAGTAGGGTCTTGCTTTTAACAGTTGAAAATAACCAAGTTTGACATGAGAGTGCGGATAAAAAGACCATATCTTCTAAAAGGTCTGTCGTAATACAGCGAAGAGAACCCAGATGGCCACTTTTCCATCTAGTGCGCAATCTTTTTTTAAATACAGTCAAATGATTATTTTTTCAATGTGCGCCATTAATCTGTTACGTACAAGATTTAAACCAATGAGAAAAATACAGGGCAATTCAAACCATCTATTTACCAAATTAACCTGAGGACTGCGGGCATGAACTTCACTGCTCTCTGCAATGAGACATCATTTCAGTACCTGAATTCTTCACATTTCTGGTTTTCTTAAAATGAATTCAAGGCTTTTGAGATACAGAGCACCAGGCAGAGACCCTCAATGGCAAGCACAAACCACAAAAACCAGACAGTCACCATTCACACAGGAAACAGACCTGATGTACAGTATGAGGGCTTTGTGTCATTAGAATTACTTGTCAATTGTAACTTCTAAATAACTGCACATGTTAAAGGGACATTGTTATCCGGATTTTCAAAGGCTGACAATTTTCTATTCATTTAACAACGAAAATCTCCTCCATATTTAGAATGTTTAACCCTCTGAGTTAGTTTCGATTTAGATCGGTATGGCACGGATTTAGCTTCAGTTTAGTGCCCTTTTTATATCGAATCGGGGTACGAGAAAATCCTCATCATATACGTTATTATGCATAGTGTATATAAGTATGATTAAATGTGGTTAAAATGTGGTGGATCTTCGACCGAGTTGAGCACACCGATAAACATCTAAAAATGACTTTCACACAAATGTGGAATTGAACTTTTAATCACATTTTTTCACAACATGTTATCAAGTTCAATCAACGGAGGCATGCGGAGCCAGAAAGGTCAGTTTTTCTTAAAAAACAAGGCTGAGGGTATTTGTTTTACATTTAACATTTAGATGTGATGTTAGCTCACTATATACGCGGTAAAAGGAGTTTGCATATAGATGAAAACGACGCAACCAACCAAAAAGTCTGATATTACACATACAGTAGAGGGTATTAACGCACAACACTTCGGATAATGTGCTGACGCAGACCTGGCGGATTGTTTCTGCACTTTAATAACTGAGAAAGTTTCTTGGGGGAAATCTAATACAATGGTTTTAGCAAGATTCATCTGTTTACAGATGCTTCAAAGATTACTACACTGAACACGCTTAACATTTACACCACAATACTACACAAACATTCCAAATAATGTTTGTTTTTCTTTTTATTGCACTCAAAGGGTTAAAGAAAAAAATGTTACACTGAGTGTAATGTCAGGAGTACAGCAATGGTCCCTTTAACTGCTCGGATAAATCGTGTTGGATGAGCTATTTTTTTTATAAACCCTCTCTTCAGTGTTTGCGAATCAGAGGGGATCACAGGGAGGAAAACATAAGACAGCAAAAAATAATCAACTATTTACAGACAGTTGCTTCAGTTAAAGAACGTTGTTAGAATGTTAGTCAGGGATTATATTTCGGTTTAAACCTTAATCTCTGAAGTGGTGCAGTTCTGACTTTGTTAAGAGCACAATTTATTGCTGCCGGATGCGTGGAAAGCCAAAGCCACATGGAGTTGACCGATTGGATTTACAGGGTGAGTGGGCAGCCACAATTCGCTGTTTGTTTTGGCCCACGATTCACGCTAATGCAAAGGGGCCGAATTTGGAAAGTCGAATAAGGCTCACGGCTTGGCGGTTAAAAGGGAACTGCACCTCTTCCAGAGCCTTAATAAGTCATTAAGTCAGTGTTTAATTTTTTATTACCTTTGTCGAGTAGCCACTCGTCAACTACCCGACCAAGTCTGTATGGAATTCTTTGCCTGGCTATAGCAAGTCGTTCATTATCAATGTTCCCTTCAAAGAATTTAGAGAGACAGATAAGAGGTTAATATCTGGAAGTTCAAGCGTCACATGGTTAAAAACATGGCAACATGACTTTAATCAAGTTTAGCAAGTTAGGAAGTCTACACGAGCTTTATGCTGGAAGTTATGTTGGTTTAAGGTGGATTGCACTTAGTTAGACAGTTTGAGACTAATTAGAGCATGTTTAATTCTGTTTAGAATGCTTCGATGACATATTTAGTGATGGTTTAAGCTTCTAATTTTGGCCTGCTCGACTGTGATCTAAGCGAATCATGTCATTCATCAGGAGGCAAATATCATACAATCAATAAAACAGTGATTATGTCATATTATAATGTGCAGTTATATAATGACAGTGCTCTGGAAGACATTTTCTGGTCTCGACAAGATATCCGAGAGCGCGAACAATGCAATCAACATCTAGTATCAAAACGCAGAGCTACCTGAATAAATTAAGAGACGTGTAATTACAAAAAGACACCGTGGATGTAATTGACTATGTGTCTCGGCTGCCAGATAGCAGACAGTGTGTATCTGATGAGATACTACGGCTTTCTTTGTCCTCACATCTGTGAGACGGATCCTGACAGATCCCTTCACCACGGCTCAAAATGAACTCGTGGGTCCTGTTACCCACCGAAGAGAAAAATCTCATCATATCTCCTTCCCCGTCTCTATCTCTCGCGCCGTCCTGTCAAAATAACCCAACGCCACGGCTGGGTCAATATCATTCGCGCCACCGTGACATTTGACCTCGAGTTTGTGACTTCATCAGCTGTAGCATTATCAAGTTATTTAGCAGATAAGAGTAGCGTGGTAGCATGCCACGTGTGAAGCGCTAATTTGGTGATATGCCGCATACTGTGTCTTATTTTACACGCCAGTACAACCCACCCTGCAACCTGAACGGGCGCCAAACCTCCCACTCACGTAAGCCTGTTAAAAGACCTCATGTGTGGCAAATTCTGAACCTTCAAAGAGAATTTAAAATAGGTCTCATCGGCGACCGATCGGCGATAAACTGATCTCTGTTCCGTGGGATTTTCTTTTGATTTTTTATTAACGTAATGGCGTGTTGGACCACCATCAAGATGACCCATCCACCTCCCAAATCCGATCATATCTGGTCATCTAATCCTCTGTTTTAATTAACTGAATTCCTCAGGGTTTGTTAATCTAAGCCGAACACCCCGCCGACTTCGCGATGCGCTGCCGGATGATGCGAAAGACCTATATCTATTTTTAAATCCGTAGGATGAAAGGTGCCGCACAATAGCCCTGCCATTCCATTTAAATGCGCATAATTTGGTTTTAAAGGAAGCGTGACATGACTATGCCAGCTTTGAAGCCAGGCTTCTCCGGAACGGCCAACCCGTCCAACTCACACCACCCGAGGGGGCCTAGGGGAGTCCTGGCGAACATGAGGTCCATGTCGCAGCGGTAGAAAACCAATTTTCCCTTTCAGGAATCAGACAAAATCTCGACTCTGAGCTGCGGGGACGCAGCGCCATTCAATCTCCAGACGAGACCCAGCACGTGGAGGCGGACGGAAGGTAGGGGGCGAGCCCGAACTGGCGCTTTATTTAGCTAGAGCTGTGTTTCAGCTAAAGGCTCCTTGACTCGGCGCTGACCTGGCTTTAAGCGAGCCAGAAACCGATTAAAAAACGAGGGCGGGAAAGACATGATTGCTATTAGAGACGAAGAAAATGTCTTCCTGTGGAACAGCAGCTGTGAGAGGAAGGAGGCTCCCTAAGTACACAATGGGGAGAGAGAGAGTTTGCTCAGGTTTAATAGGAAAGCACATAAGGCCATGGGACTGTTTGTATTGAGCAACTATGGCTCATGGAATGAATACAGCAGGGTTGAGAAGATGATTCTAAGTTTGATTCTGAAGCTTGAAGGCTGTGGAATATCAGGATACAGTGTCGCTCGAGAGCACTGGGTTTCAAAGTGCAGCCTGCGAGAGGTGTTTTGGCTAATGCTGAAAACGAAAGCGAGCTTTGTGGTTCAAAGTTTGCGCACAGTTCAGGGATGGAGCATCTTCACAGGCGCAGAGACGCTTTCCTCCTCCTGCCTAGAGCGAAGCTGGCTGAAGTTAAAAACTGTAAAGGCTCCAAATCCATCTCGGGCTGAATGTATTAGGGAAGGCAGCTTGGGGGGAAATGTGTCAATTTGCAATTGTTATTAGATTGTTCATGTGCTGGTTATCTGGGCCCTGCATGTGGCGTCTTGTCAACTCTGAGGGAAGATTTTGAGGCTAAAATGGCACACTTCAAACCCCCAAATCTCGCATTTGAAATTAAAAATCAATTTGTATCCTTGAATACACCATGCCTCCAACATGGATACAAATCCATGCCAAGAGCTTCAAACTTAGTCCCTTGTATCTTTTATTTACCTTCCGTCCCCAATTGGGCACAATATTTATGGCCAGTTGTGTGGTTTGCAATTCTCTCTCTCTCTCTGACCGCATGTGTCCGTTCTCAAGGGAAGCTGCTTCCAGTGTTTCTAACAACAAGGTATATAATGAGATCCCCTTGATGGCTTCCCCCACCCTCCTGCCATCCGCGGGGTCTTACCTGATGGGAAGCGCTCGATGACGGGCTGGTTGTCCACCTGGAGAGTGGCGTTGCCACCGCTGCGTGTAAAGCGGACCACGTGGTACTTGCCATCGTTCACGGTGACTGCAGGCTCGTCTATGGTGATGTCATCCGTGCCCACGTTGAAGATCACACCGACCTTCCCTTGTTCCTGAGTAAAAAAGGAGATTTTGTTTAATGGGCCGTTTCCAGGATTTTATGCACAGCCACGTGACCACGCTCCTTCATGTAACAAATATACAACGACACAATTAAATTTGTGTATATAATATAAATATATATAAATTATATAATTAATGGTGGTGACACTTCAATCATTTATTTTTATTAACATAAATTCCTGTGCTAAAAAACTGAAATAATGTCCAGAACACACTACAAAAAAATGGTAAAATGGTTTTAACGGCAAAAGCTAATGCTTCAAAATGACATTTTAACAGAAGCCATTACATTTTCTGTAATGGTTTCTATTGTTTTTTTTTATCCAGCAGGGTCTACAGGTTTATAACTTCTGTAGAATTTATTAAACTTAGTTCATATTAATATTTATTAATATACTTTTAAAACTTATAGGTTAAATCTATTAACAGTTCGGAAATTCACATTTAAATAACATTAATGGACAATGAACGATGGCAGGGGTTTTAACATAATCAAAGATAAATAAATGCCGTAAAAATGATTAGTTCATAAGAAATAAAACCTTATAGAGTGACCAAAACGTAAATTACATTTAAAAATGATAACTGAAATTGCAATAAGGGACACAGAAAAAGGCATCTGAACACATTGTTTACACAGCTTCATTGAATCTTATGGAAGCAATATAGAATATTTTATACAGTTGACGCAATGCTATTTTTAATAATAACCACCATCATCATATCAATATTTCAATATTTTATATTTATAATAGTTAAAAATATGAACTAACTGAAGGTGAGAATGTTTATTGTATATTATTATTAAAAACATTATATTACCAATAAGTTTGTGATTATGGTAACTATGAACAGCTGCTGGTGCTGTTGTTGTGTAACCAGGATACACCATTAAAATTCTGAAAAATCTCAGAGACACAGACCCATTTCAAACAGGTATCAGATGAAAAATGAATTATGGCAAGAGAGATGTGAAATATCTTGTGCGCTAAGACAAACATCTGGTCACGCTGCAGCGGCTCACCCTTGGGAGAGGAGCTAAACAGTGTCCTCTGTAACGTAGGAGGGGAAATAGAGTGTGTCTCTATGTTTTGCATTCCTCACTGCTCTATCTCACACATACACAAAGGCACACACGCACACCGACTCGCCAGCTACTGACATTCTGACATGTACAACTACTGACACTTTCCTGCTGTTTTTATTTGAACAGTGATTCATACAGAACACTTGCACCTTCAGCTATCTGCCCCTGGGTGGAGCACCTGACGCCTCGGGATTCATTCTGCAGAGACGTTTGCTGGTCGCACTACTCGGGTGGAACGTGTTAATATTCCACAGCAAAAGCGCGGGCCGCTATCCTCACATCTGAATGGTCTTTGGAACGAGCCAAAGGTGTTCTCTGACACAATGCCACGGATTGATAAAACTTCCAACCACGTTTAGAGTTTGGATATATTCCTTCCTTCATCTGACCTCGACTGACAGGTTCTCATTGAGATGCTGATGTCTGACAAATATCAAACAGAGCATGAGGTGAATGACGAGCGTGTTCTGGAATCTAAAGGGCGTAGATGAAAAACTAACGAGTGCGTGTCAATGCTAGCCTGATATTGACATCTCTTTACATGCCAATGAGGCTTAATCTGCTGAATCTACTTTAGATACCAATGGAGGAGAATCTACCGAAAATATTATGTTTATTAGAGAATTAGTTGAAGAGCCTTAAACACAACAAAGTATTCGGTTAAAAAGAGAGGCTTGGATTCTCATATTGGCCCAACCTGATTTTATGGAAAACTATTTTAGGAGGTGGCTATTTGGTTGAAATACATGATGCAAAACATATCAAAACATACGATTAGGCATGTATACAACACGACAAAATGAAATTGTACAAATTAATTATACTTATTCACCAATATCCTTAAATGTAAAATAGTAAAGAAATGCAAAATACGAATGATGCTTGAGATGTTAACTGGCAAGAAGGAAATAATAACCTAAGAAGCCTGCTGGGACCACCAGCACACCGCCATCTCATAATGGGGCGCAGCTTTTTTCAGCAGTGAATTTAAACAGCAAGTAAGAGAAAACCTTCCAGAATAAATAATTTCACACGAATTCAAACGGGCTCTGCTGTTATAAACGTTCAGAAACCATCATGATCCATTTGCGCCTACAACCGGAAAATCAAAGCAGATTTTAGACAGTCTGAAGCTGTCAGTTGCTGGGATGGGACCATGTTATGAAACTCATTGTTATTCTCTTTGTCACTCTGTTTTGCGTCTTGTGCAAGAGACTCTTGTCTAGAAGTTTGAAAGACAGTGATGGAAAATGGTCTCCTTTGGCCTAAAAACAACATGGGTATGAATGAGAAAATGGTTGACTGCACATCACAGGAGTGTGACTTACTCTGACTAAAGTTGCAGAATGACAGAACCTTTCACTGTTGGATGGACAAATTGGGCCACTTTGTAAAGATGGATGTTAATTCGCTAATCTTTATTTTCCCATTTAAACACCGTAATCACCCATATAAAGAAAGCTGTAACCAAAATTCTATTACCATTTTTTGTTATAGAGAATGCTTATGTACAACATCTGTTGACAATGGCAGCAGTAATATACAGTAGCAAATGACGAAGATGAGGATATTATAGGAAATACATCCAGACATTCACAATTATATGTTTTTTCTTAATCAAAAGAGCACTGAATACATTTGTGGGTGTTTGTGCTGTTGCTTGATATGCATGTTTGTTTAGTAAGATAAACAACCATTTAAGTGTAAAAATCCCCTTTAGCTAATTCCCACCTCATCATAATTTTATTCAGGGAGTGCATTCTTATTTAATGTAGGAACTCCTTGTCAATCTGCTTATATCTGTTACATTTTACTTTTCAGAATTTGTTTCTTTCTTCATCTGAAGTGTTCTCTAAAGCTCTTTAGCCCAAAAGCCTTCAACAGGAGTTGCACACAGAAGGTGGTTGTGTGTTTAACCTGACTTTACAGTATGGCTTAAAGACTCTATTTTTCAAAAAATATAGTTTGAATACAGAAGGACAGGGCTGACTTGTGTATTCTGAATCCTTTAGTCCACTCTGCACAACCTATGGCCCCTCATTCGAGTAGCGGGTCCATCGGTCCCCTGGGAGCACACTGACTGACTGACCTCCTTATGTATCGTGCAGTTTTATCTCATAAGCTATCATTCACTAAAAAGGGAAATGACAGTGATTTATGATCCAGAGCCTCTGAGTGTGATGTAATACTGATGATGCATATGAGTGAAGGGCATTGTGGGTGAGTAATCTCTCCGGAGCGGACTGCGATGGGCAAATGCGGCTACGGAGTGGGACAGAATCACCTGTCAAAAGCCTGTCCCTGCCGGCTAAAGTGCACAACACCCAGATGTCAAACACCTGGAAAAACAACATAAAACAAAACTGACAGAGAAAATTTCAGTAAAGGTCACAAAATAATGTGGATAAAATGGCAAGATAAGCAAGGGCATCGAAGGACAAGCATATCTTGTTAGGGAAGCCAGTCTCATTGGTAATAGTTTACTGATGCTTCCAACATGCTTCTTAACTGGATTTACCAGCAAGAGCTCTCTGATCAAGCAGATTTAGACATTTTAGCAGATGAACTACCAGGGAAAAATGCAAGACCATAACCAAACCAGTTCTGTAAAACTTTTGGATTGTATTCCCATAAAATAGAATAATCACAAATGAGATTTCTGTAATATCTCAATTATTCCTAGACACCAATGAATAATTAATCTGTCATAATTTACGCACCATTTTAAACCTTTACGACTTTCTTCCACAGAGCACAAAATAAGATATTTTGTGGAATGTTGGTTACTGAACATCACTGTCACCAATTCAGAACTATTGTATGGACACAAAACCAATGCAAGTGAATGGGTGGCGGCTAACAACAGAATATCAGTATTGTGTTCTGCAGAAAAAGCGAAATCATACAACCCGTGTAAATGACAACAGGGTGAGTAAATGATCACAGAATTCTAATCACTTTTAGTAAAGCAAAAAGGGCGACATCATCACGACGAAAAACGAATTACAGATCCAAATCATTTCAGGTATTCTCGAATCAATATCGTTTTTTTTTTCACCCGGGGCTTAATTTCTCCTGAGAAAAAAGTCAGAAAGCTTACAAATGTCTCCATCATTTCTCAAGAGATCTCAATGATATCACAAAACTGAGCTCAGATTAGCCAAGCCTGCAATTAAAAGTCAATATCACTGATTTCAATATGAACACAAATATTTCTCAGCAAATTTATCCACGATTATTTAACAAAATCAATATATTTATTTTACAGCTCCAATTGAATATATTCTAAATGGTTTCAATTGTTTCTATTTTATTTTACCTAACCAATTTTAAAAGAAACATCTGAAACTACAATATAACGGCTCGTTGAAATGCTTGATTCTGATTGGCCAGTTGCGACATCTGCAGGTTTGTTAATCCCAGATAACCACCTCACCTTTCACATCTGCAGGTTTGTTAATCCCAGATAACCACCTCTCAAAACTAAAACATGGTAACCCGGGTGCAGCAAATTTTTACAGGGTTTTTGACAAATTAAATATAAATGTCTTTTAATAACATATATGACATTAAATTTACAAATGATTAAACCAAATTGCGTGTTTGTGACATGGGAACGTAGTTTTTTACCGTAAAACCGAAAGTAAACTGGTTTTCCTCTCTGAATGTCATAAAATATTTCAAATGGATGTTTCCTGTCCAATTTTTTTCTCATGTGGCAAGTAGCCGTGTAACAAGCAGGATAATGTACAAACAGCCAGCTGTTATCGTGAAATAAGCCCCTTGATACAAGACCGGATCACACTGTCGGGGATTATTTCTGCGATAACATCCGGCTGCCTGAACATGATCCCATATATAAAACATCACTGAGAACTCTACTGAGCTATGAAAGACCAACCTCTGAGCCTAGTCTAACATCATACAGAAAAATACAACAGTCAAAATTAAAAGAAAGGGGATGAATTAGTGTATATTGAACAAACATCATTACATTTAGAAATACCCTTTTTCAAAGATTTCACTACAAATTGGAATAACACACGCAGTTTCTGCCAATCTCATATTAATCTTGAGTACCTATACAGCGGTATTGCCTACGTCCTATCTTCGAGGAGTCTTTAGTTTGATCAAATTTTGAAAAGAGAGATACAGCTGTAGGATGATTCCCTAAAAAAAACGAGCTGCTGGAGGCAGGCAGGGGGACGGAACTACAGCACGAGCACACAATACATCATTGCATTAATCCCTTCGTATTGTTTACATTAAGCACCTAAGCGCTAATTGCCAACAGAACAAAGAAAAATGACTAAATTTGACTTATGCAGTTCATGTCTGGCATCGTTTAGCACTAGGGACCGCTCCATCTATCAGTTTCAAACAATATCCAAATTCAGCATTGTATCCACCATTTATATAATGATATATTATCCATCACTGAAATGTTGTGAACAAACAAACACGAAACTTCTCTCACTATCGCAAGAGTAACGAGCCGCAGCTTCAGGCCCACAGCGCAGCCAATTTTGACGCAGAGCAGCCAATCTTGACGCAGCGCAGGCAATCTTGATAAGTGGGTCTTCCTATTGCTCATTGGTTGCCACATGGGTGGGCTATATCTAGAGCCTTGCCGTGGTCGTGCTTCTCTGGGAGAGTGCCCAATAAAAGGAACTTAGAAAAACCTTTCCAAAACAAGTTAGAGTGCTCGGGGAGTGTATCAAGGACAGAAATACTACATCATACATCTGACTTGTTTTTTGACCATGTTAAGCATGAGAAGCCAGCACGTTTAATAGTGAAAAGAAGTCTGAATGCATGAAATATTATGTTACCCGATCTTTAAAGTTCTCTGTACTCATAAAATGAGAACACATTTAACCTTTCGCTAAATGTAATCATCTCACCCACACACCACAACAGTGGAATGTCCGGATGCGCGCCGATTTGCCCTTGCAATGCGATAAAGCGCATTTCTCTCGTTTCCGCATGGTCTCTCATGCACATCATCCCACTGCTCCACCTGACCCCATCTGGCTGAACAGGCAGTGAGCTGCCACCTCCACCTGCTGCAGCACTGGCATGAGCTGGGAGTGAATGGATTGTCTGGGAAGGAGCAATATGGGAGGGAAGCTGATGCGAGTGAGGAGAGGACACAAGCATTCTCGTCCCTGCCCCCATGCCCTGTGGGTAACCCCACTGCTTAAAAATGGACAATGTCCCCAATGAAAGGTGACTGAACAAGTTGATGTCAGTGGCGATTCATGGATTTTCTTTTTGAGGACGGAAGCTACTGAGTTTAAAAATGGAGGGAGGGGGATAATGTATGTCACTATGATTCCGTGTTTTTTTTAAATGGGCATTCATATCTGACATTTTAAACAATGAAATCAATACCTGTCTATAAAGGGTTTTATAAAATAACATTAATAAAATCGGTTTTGTTTGCACATGCAGCGTTTTACACATTTTGCATTATTGCGATGCAACTGTACATACTGTACCAGATAGTAACAGAATACATGATGCTATATATTTGAAATAGTTCAAAATCGTACTGTTCTATTCATAGTGCTAATAAGCGCTGGGTGTGTCCAATTTGTCACGTACTGTATATTAACTAATCTCAATGTATATTTTCTAATTGCAAAAATGTTTGCCTCTTAGTCAGATTATAATCAGTTTTATAGACAAATGAATAAACTGATGACAAATACGATAAATTGAAACCTTTTAAAAACAGACACCTGTCATTTCATCTTACATCAGTAGTTTATTAAAAGTAAACAGTGTAAAGTATATAATCTGAGACTTGAGAGCTACAGGTCAAATTATGTTATTGGTCAAATGAATGTTTTCTTTATATTTTGTGTTTCGCTATTTGACTCAAAATATCAGTGCAACAATGTTTGTGTTTCTGAATCCTTTTAAGAGACTGTCTTGTATAAATCTTTAAACAGATTTTATCATATCGATTTTAGCATTAGCTTTTTAGCTTGTATTCATTTAGTTAGAATTCCTAGAATAGGTTTTTTTTTTTATCAGAAAATTGTGAGAGAGTGGTTCCTTAAAACTGCGAATTGTCCAGAATAAGGGTAATTAAAGGGATAGTTCAACCCCAAAATTAAAATTCTGTCATCAATGACAACTAGTTGTTTCAAATCTGTATCTTTGTTTGGTTGAATACAAAGACAGATTGTTAGCAACTGACAGTTCAAAGACATCATTGCCTGCCATGGTAGAAAAAATCGAAACATTAATCAAAGGAGCCCCAGAACTTTTGGTTTTCTCTTTCTTTTGTGTGTTAAACAAACAAAAATATATACACAATTATTTTTCCTTTTATGGTAGTCAGTTGAAATGTCAGTGGCTAACATTCTTTCTCATATCTCTCATTGTTTTTAACCGAACAAAGAAACTTATACAGGTTTGGAACAACTTGAGGGTGTCTAAATAATGACAGAATTTTCATTTTTGGGTGAACTATCCCTTTAAGCACCCAATCTAATTCCAATGTTCCCCGAACCCCAGTTCAACTGAACAAATGCTCAAGGACCAATAAAAGCTCTTGGTTTTCAATGCATTTAACAGTCCTCAATACCTGTGATCATTCTTACAGCATCACCTCATACAGGCAAACCTTCGCTTTGACCATCTGTACTCTCAGCTTTTTAACTCGCTCATAAAGGTTCTCGTAGAATAAGTGCCTTACAACACTGAGCTGCTCAACACCTTTTGTACCATTACAGCCCAGCAGGACATGATTTATCACGGCTGTAGAGCTGCCAGAGGAGCAGGCGCAGCTCATTCTCAGACATCTGCTGGCTTCGCTAGTTACTGTAGCGCAGATACTGCAGATATTCCAGAGAGACGGGAAAATGGACAGAGTGCAAAGCATCGCAGACCTCCGGTTTGTGTGGTTTAAAACTCACACGCTCATCAACTGTGGGATACCAGTTAAAGAGACGGACCACACAGAGAAGATGAACGGGGTTAATGTAATGATCAATATGGCGGATGCTGGAAAAAAGTAGGTAAAAAAACGTTTTGACATACTCATTAGCTGGAGCAGTATGATTTTCCTTCACATAACTTTACAATCATAAAAAGCTAAAGGTGCTTAAAGGTTCTTCACAGTGATGTCATATAGAAGAACCATTTTTGGTTCCACACAGAACAATTAGTCAAAGGTTCTTTGAAGAACCATCTCTTTCTTACTTTTTATAATCTGAAGCATCTTTTCCCCCACAAAGAAACCTTTTGTGAGACAGAAAGGTTCTTCAGATGTTGAAGGTTCTTTATGGAAGCGTATTGTGATTATTTTCTTGGCCTATTCAAATAGACACACGCTCTACTTTCATATAAAGTAGCAGCCTGAGGCGTCAACAAGATGGCCGCCGCGTGAAATTACTTGCCTTAAAGGGACTTTGAGGATACATAATAATGAAACTCTGGGGGTATAATTAAATATCACGGCAATGTTGAGGTCGAAGCTGTGGTGCAGTGGGTGCCTGTGACATCTAAAAGCTGTTCATAGTTTTGAATCCATAACCCTACCCTGTTTAACCCACGAAAAATCGTAAAATGAAAAATCAAACGGTCGTAAATTGTCGGGAAAATATCACCCCATAAAACATACGCCTACAATTGCAAGGGACTGAGAGCGAGTAATCAAAATGTGATATCAGCTACAGCCCGCCTGCTAACAAACATACTCTTACGCCGCTTGCTTGAAAAGCACTTCGTAATGGAGCTCCGATTGTTTGTTTAAAGGTATAAAATTACTGTTTAAGGAACGCTTGCTGTGACTGAAACTGAGAGGTTAACATTTCTGACACAGAATGATGGGTGTTTCGAAAATACCCAGGGGAAAAATAAACTGGCGGGTGAGAGATTCATTACCTGTCAACATTTACTTGCCCATGACCACCATTCAGCTGTGCATCTCGAGAGTAAAGCAAAAACCATACATCTAAATAGACAACTCCAAGCCCACGGCAATTCAACATCAATATCTCCGCTCCAAAATGATGGAGACAGGCTTGTTTTGATGCGATGTGTTTACCCTCCCTCAATCCAAATTGGAATAGCCCTCTTTTCATTTGCATGCTTTGAAAACGTCTGCCCTACTTTCCGGAGGAGCAAAAGTGAGGTAAGAGAGAGGAGACGACGACTATTCAGGAAGCTTATTCTGAATAAGAGAGACCATAAACCCGAGAGGCGGATTTCTCCACAGGCTTTTGTTCTGCCGGTGAAGAGTTGATCTGATAACGTCAGGCTGCTCTGCATATTACAGATAACACTAATTAAAGGTAAACATGTCTTTCCTGTCTGTGTGCCGGGAGAGCGGCACGAGGGCCAGCGACTGCGACCTTTGGCTGTGCCGCTCTACCGCATGGCCTCACCTGTCTGTTTACCCACACACGCTGAGGCTAATGGGTGTTACCGTACATGACCTTCACAGTCAGTCAGAGCGTGCAGATAAGCTTAAAGAGACAAGTGCCATCGTTTTCGAAGGGCTTCTTCGTTTTTAAGCCCTGGGTAATTTGACTAAATTTAATGGGCAGGAATAACCTCAGCCGTTTCGAATAATCTGTATTTCGAGAATAATAGCTACAATTCTGTCTCACATTTTCTTAAATATTGCCACTTATGCTTTTATAGCATTTTATCGTCCCCTCAAATCCACTTTTTAAAGTGGCAGATGTTTCTTTCGCAGTTAATTTAGTTTTATGTAACCATTTTCAACTGACCCTTACAACAGAGAGATGAACTTGTTTGTGTTGTCAGAGCCCGTGTAGAGTTGCGTCCTTGTGTTTCGAACATAGACATAATTTCAGCAGGATCATCATCTTTTTTGTTTCAAACTCCTGTGAATTATTTCTTAAGTGAAATAGATCATGCTTTTGCCATAGTCTTTATGTACGCAGAGTGCTAAAATCTTAGCCGACTAAGCCACTTCCGCTCTCATATGTCTGAGGTTATTGTCACCAAGTGAAAGGCTATGTTTACTAAAAAAAACTTTCAAACTTGAGCATACTGACAGCACTACAGCTCAGTATTCCTCTGTAAATCAAGCTTTGAGCAAGTGCAAAAGTTTAGCTTCTTTCATATTAGCTTGAAACAGCCCAAAGCCATTTTTGTTTCTCCATGTATGATGTAGAGTTCGGATACTTTGACTCACGTTGTTGACCCTAATCCTATGAAATAATGAAAATGTCATTGTTCTCTATCTGTCTGATGTTACTGAGCGGACAGAAACAAAACACCGATCGTGCATTGAGTCTATTGAAAAGGATAGAGGGTGAAGTTTTCAAGCAACAATTAGGATGCCAAGAATGAATTAAAATATCAGAAGCATGCACTGAAAGACTAGAATAATTTAGACTGGTTTGTGAACTGGATCTTCTAAAAACTCAATAAACAGATTTGTTGATGAATCTGACATTGTTACTTTTCTCCTGAACACACCGTGCTAGTGCAGATTTCAGGACTTTTAATGAGTTTAAAGCTGTTTATAACAAAAAGGAATTGTATGGCTTCACAAGATAGAAAGAATATAATGAGCTACTTGTATAATGCTTTCATGCCTTTTTTGATGCTTTAAACCCTTATTCTACATTAGGACTGCACGAAAAATAGCTTGCATTACAAGTGTACAGAAATTCCCCTGTTGCCTTCTCCAGTTGAAAGAAGTAAGTAAATAAAGACAGAATTTATAGTTCTGGGTGAACTGTGTGAATATGAGCGGTGCATAGATCTGTCCTTAAGATGGAGCTCTGGAGTCTGAGACTGGGACTCGGATTGGCCACATCGGCCGGTAATGAAACACATCCTTTTAAGTCTGGACGCAGAAAAAGCTTTTTATGAGAGGCAAAGAGAGCATTTTTATTCTTGGCATGTCCCACATGAGCTTCCATTTTTTTTCCATTCCGCAGCCGAACGCTCTGCCACAGTATATTCTTCTGGCGGTT
Organism: Triplophysa dalaica; assembly: GCF_015846415.1. Taxonomy (NCBI): domain Eukaryota; kingdom Metazoa; phylum Chordata; class Actinopteri; order Cypriniformes; family Nemacheilidae; genus Triplophysa; species Triplophysa dalaica. The sequence goes on from NC_079560.1 coordinate 10,960,066, forward strand.
TCCTGCTAATGAGCTGTGCTGTTTTTGTGCATAACACAGTTCTGATGCAGAGCGGCCCGCTTGAATGCCAAGTTATTAGCTACTCTTTTACATCGAATAATATAAATCCTTTTTGTATTACTGAAAGTTGACCTCCTTGTCATTTAGCTCGGAGAACAGGAAGTTCTTTTTCGGGTTCGCCGTTTTTAACGACGACGCTGTCTAATGAGATTTTCTAATGAAAACGTAGCGTGGCTACGGGCCGTTATTGTCGTGTGGCGTGTCACGACTTGTGGCTCTGCAGCAGAATTGAGTCAGATCTCCTAATGTGAGGAATGAAATGGCCTCGATCTACGAGACTACGTCTAGACGTCTCGCTGCACGGCCCACAGGCGTCTAATGCGACCGACTGCTCATAACAGGACAGATCAACAGTTACGCCAAAGAGAAAACAATCTAGTGGATGTAAAGGCTTGACGGGGAGTGCTGAGGTTGTCTCCGTGCAAATGAGGCAAACTTTCAAGAGACCCATTCAAAGGTGTGATTCAAAAGAAAAATATGATTTGTGCAAAACAAACGAGGCCCGGGCACGTTATTGAAATTCAGAGGAGAGGATGGAAAAAACAAAAGGATGAAGGGTTGCTATCCTCAGTGCAGCAGTAGAAGACGAGTAGAGAGTCTAATTAAAGTCTGAGCACAGGCTGAAGGACTGACTTGTGACTAATCTAGCCTGAAGGCATGTCTCTATTGCAGCATGCACATGGGCAAGATGCTGCAAGCGAAAGCAGCTCTGTGACTGTTCATATTGCAGCACATGTTAATATTGCATTGTGAAGAGGTGAGCAACGGGAGAACATTAGGTGAGAAGGAGATGCGGCTACAAACACCAACACACATTTTCACAAATAAATAACATATTTTCAAACAGAGACTCTGACTCTGCATGTTTCAAAACTGCACAAAGTGTACCAGATTTCCTGAAAAATGCAATGTGAATCTTGCCTATGGAAATGTCTGTGTTGTTAAGGGGTCACCAGGGCATTGCTATGCAGATGCTTAAGTGTTGTTTAGCGAGTCACAATGCAGTGCTAAGGTGTTATGAACAAAGTTTATATATGTAAGTTGTTTGCAACGCCTAAGGGCATATATTTCAATAGCAAAACCATAGTTCTATGTACTTAAATGAGGTAGACTATTTATGCTATTTTTAAAAACAAAATAAACAATTAAACCTGTAGCATAACTTGTGTTTTCAAAATTTTCGTTTGGGCTTAAATAATATTTTTGATGGGTCGCTTCAGCTACTGCGCATGCGCACAGGTTGGCAAGCGCCTCAAGAGATTTCTGTGTAGAGCCCCGCTCCAAAGAATCGTCAGGCAGGACTTCCTTTGATAGAGCAACCATATTGAGTGTTATATATCCCTTCCCATATATAGTAATATCAGTGGCGCATCTTCTTAACCCTCCTGTTATGTGTAAACTTTTATAAAAACGTTTTTATACACATTAATTACTCGTAAAAAAGTATAAAGCTCTGGTTCACAACTCAACATGAGTTCATTCATACTCAAATAGTCAAGTATGAGCAATTGTATAAGTGTGCTTTTATTGACTGTTCTGATCACGTCACAGTTCTTTCACCACACAGATGGCTTAATATTCGCAAATGCAGAGTCTAAAGAACATTTGTTACATGAACCTCTATAGTAAAAAAAAGCCCATCAGATAATCTTATTCACTTCCCGAAGGATGTGAAAAGTCACCTTGCGTTTTTCGCTCTTGGCGTCCTTTAAGCACACCGGTGCAACACTGCAGCAACGCCCCAGGCAAAATTCTCATTCCCCAAAGGCATGCCGTCTCGCATTCAGAGCGCTGTTAGAGGCTGAGGCGGGTCGGGTTCTGACAGTGGCCCTGCATATCGCATGGCGATAAATCATCTGCTGGCTACGGGCCTGTGGACTGGGAACCGAAGAGGCACATCTTTTATTTTAGCCTCGGCTGTTCGTTGGTGAATCTGAACAAGGACGGCAAAGCCAAATGAAGGAGGGTGAGGCGATTGTTTTGGTGGAGGATGAGATCATGCAGTCGATTATGGGATACATGGGCGGGGAGACGTCTAAAATCTGGTGGAAGGGTCACTTGTGTCATGTTGAATGAGCAATCGCTGTGCAATAGGTTCTGCTAAGAGAGTCTGATATGAAGTAAACCCTGCAGAGTGGTGAATGGGACTTTTAAGCATCTCTGTCAATTTTAGAGTGACAGCTAGAAAGACTGTTTTCACCCATATACCATCAGAAGCATGCCAAAACGCTCTCACACCCGACGTGGTACAAGCAATAAAAGCAAAACAGGCTGGGGTATTCTTGTATTTATAACATTCTTAAGAGCAGCAATATCTGTTACACTTCCAGCAATCCTTTCACTACACAAAATGTGAGGAGACAGCGAGGTGGATGTTGCCATGAATCATTTGTTTGGGATTACATCTATGCACTCGCAATGGCCCTCAGAAAGAGATCTTGATAGAATAACAGGGTTGTGTTATGACATTCTCAAAGGAGTATACTCTAAATTAATCTGGCGCGCATGTTGCAGAGTGAAAAACACAGAGATTGCATTTGCATAGCGAAATAAAAATACTTATTACTGCATAACTTAAAGTGTACGGTGAGACAAAGTACACAAAAAAAGGTCAGATTTGACAAATACGTCAAAGAGGATATGAGCTTATTTTCTAAACCCATACATTACGTGCCTAAAATGGAACAAAGAATACAGATATATTTAATATAAATCCATTTGGACAGGTACGGTTTAATAAAATCTACAGTGAAGCGGTGGTTCTCAACAGGGAGGACGTGGCTCAAAAGGGGGCACCAGTTAATTTCCAAGGGGGCATAAAGATGACTAACATTTTAAAATTAAAATACATTAAAAAAAATATAAAGATATTTATATTTATTTGGTATTTAATTGATATTTATTATTTATTTTTATAATGAATAAACATTTTTAAAGTTAAAATATGTATATTCTTTAAATACACATTTCTTTAAATATTGTTGAATACAATGGGGGTTCCTTGGAGTAAAAAAGGTTGAGAACCTTTGATCTAGAGGCACAGGAACAGCAACATCATTGTTTAATCCTGAAAAGAAAATAATGGGCTCAAAATCAAAGGTCCGGTGTTAGACATTTCGAAATTGCTATCAATGGCTCACTCCACCCCTCCCCCTCCTTTCAAATCACTACGGTGGCTGACAAAGTACAAAGATATTGTCGCGTTTTCGCTTCTTTGCCGAAGAAGATAGCGTATTTATAAAAACTGCCCTGCAGAGCAGTTTGTCCATTTAGGGCTACTGTAGAAACAACATGATACATTTCATATAAGGGGACCCATGTAGCATGAAGATAGAAATAGCTCATTCTGAGGTTATATAAACATAACGCTTCATTATGTAAGGTCTTTATACACCTATGATGACAGTTATGTATATTATATTGCATTTCTGTCAATCCTCCAAAAATGTTCGTAAATTTATGAGTAAATTCCGAGTAATAATAGTAACCTTCACGAAAACTTTGCTTCCGGATTCACAAATACTTTGTAAACGTCAGATTTTGTAGTAAAATGTCTGTATGTTAATGAATTCCAATCATTTGTAAACAAGGCGCGCATGCACGCTCATTCAGAATTCAGTTTGTTGAACAGTTAGCCCATTGTTACTAGTATCTTATTTCTTAGAATATTACTTACTATGAAAATGCAGTAACCATTAATATTAACTTGTTGATTTTTGTGTAAGATGGTTGGTCAATGTAGTGTTTGTCCCGCCTCTCCTCCACTGTGATTGGACGGCTGTGCAGCTCTGCGTTTTACCCAAAGTTAAAAGTGATTAAAGACAGGGCAAAAGAACGCGTGAAATATTATTATGATACATAGTGCATCAAAATGCCGTGTTATCAGTTTGTCTAGAAGAATACAGAACGTTACGTGCGGTTTTACGCACTATTTACATGTGGGATGGAGCAGGTGTACATTTCTTTCGTACCAACTAACATTTTGAAAATACGAACATTTTCATGAATACGAAAATTTACGTCAAAACGACTTTACGAAGGATTTACACAAAAAATCGTTCTGCTCCTGTTTCATGAATACGGCCCATTATCTTTAACTGTGACACCATTTTCAAAATGCGGCGCTTTGATGTGAGAATTTAAAAGAATAAAAATTCTTCATTATGTGTAAAATATGTTTCCCATTCTGCTGGCAGAAAACATCAATGCCGTAGGCCTGTTGAATTTCACAACAAAACTAATACATCAATCACATGCAAAATGCTCTCATTTTAGATTTTGTGTCACGGTTTAGTGACACAACTTCATTCTCCCGACTTGAGACGCACCGTCGCACGTACAATCGCATCTGCATTAATTCGAGGCAGCTGAAATATCTCATGCAAAATGTATAGGGCATGAAGACTTTTAGGAAGTTGCTAATAAACAGGAAGGCAGCATGGGGTCTGTGTTCCCCCTCCTGACTAGATTTAGCACTAGAAGCACGCAGCTCTGCTGCACAATTTATCAAAGCAAATTTATGAATCAATTGTCATCTCTGGCACTGACAAGCGACTGAGCTCTCCCTCAAACTGCTTGACAAATGGGACATACAGCTCTAAGAGCGGCAGGCTAGAGCTGCTTTCCAGAGTTATTATCTGCTTCATGGTTGATTATGATCAAATGCATGCTTCATTTTGACTCAATTGAATATACTGTAGAGGTCAAAAGGACAAAACATCCCGCAAACAACCTCTGCTCAGGCTTCAGTTATGAAACTTTTTATGTGGTACAAATGTTTGCACAGCTCTTGTGGATAACCTTCACCACCTTTACGCAGGATAAAGGATGGTTTTGATGAGTTAATCTCATTTAAGACAAAAAGAAGCTGTAAAACACAATGCAAAAGTGTGTTCTGTGCGAAGGTCATGTGTTTGATTTACAGGAAATGCACATGTTGTTAAAAATGTACAGCTTGAAAGCACTGCAAGTCGCTTTGGATAAAAGCATAAGCGGACGCATAGCTGTAAGAGCTTTTAAATGCTTAATCCCATTCTGTACACATAGATGCCATGTACACACTGCTGCTAAATATGGTTGTCACCGCTCTTCTCAGAGCTTAATCCTGTTCATGATTACACACAAAATTTGATTATTTACATGAGTGACAACAGCATTCTTAAACCAAATTAACAATACAGAAAAATTCAGGTGTCGACAACATTAAACCTGTGTAGTCTGTACAGAACCAAACTGAACAACTAGCTGACAATGATGTTATTAAAAGTGCACCTGAGATCACAGGAAACAGGTACCTGTCTTCAGACTTTGATCTGTGGTCTCTGTAAAAAGCTGCACACTTCAGACCAATATTCATCTCTAGTCACGAATATTACTGTGGTATAAAATAGTCAAAGACACCAGAACCTAAACTCCTGGCGACCACGATTGCCACCTAGAGACGACAACAGAATCCTGCGATTATAACAGTCAATAACTGCAATTACGGAGTGGATTGTGTATTCTGAACACACCCAAAATTTAAATCATGAATTTGTATAAATTTACTCTCCGACAATTACATGAAGTTGTCACTCCCAAAACATAACAGTGCGGACGTGTCCAGTTTATTGATTTTGGGGAGTGACAACTGAATCAAAAACACTGCTGGAGAACTAGATCGAAACAAAAAAAATTAAATCCACACAGTCTGTACAAAACCAAAGTTAAAAACTAGTTGCGAACACAGTGACATCACTGACTTGAGGATAATGACATCACAGCTCATCTAAATGACTCATACCCAATTTTGATCATCACACTACACTCCTAATAGGTTAGCATCAGCGTTTAAAATGTACTATATATATATATAACAATATATTCATCTTAAAAGTAATCAACATGATATGTAAGTTTACGTGTCTTCTGAAGCAAACGATAGGTTTGTGTAAAATGCCATGACGGTGGGAAAATGACAAGAGCATTTTCGATTTTGGGTGAACTATTTTTCAAAAGCAGAAGCCGAATGGGCACATCATAAACATGATACAGATGTAAATAATGTCTTGTCACTAAAACAACCTTAGTCAGAAAAAAACAGATAAGACCAAACAGGTTAAACTATTGCTACTGTTACATGTTTTGATGTTCACAACCTTGTGTCACCTAATATACAGTAAATAGCTTTGTAATATTTCTAACTCAGAAACTCTGTATCAAAAGGATCCAAGTATGATCATTTTATAATGATATAAGTACAGTATGACTGGAGGTGGTGACCCAATGCCATTTGAGTCTAAAACTCAGTCTTAACTCTAATTTGGGTACTCTAATGTGAAGACCTCCATTTTCTTCAGTATCCAGCTCTGTTTATAAGGTCAGGTGTCTACTCTTTTCACAACAATTGCACCTTTAATTATTACGCCAGACACTTTCTTTTGACAGATTTTCACTCCTTTCTTTTAATCACGCCACATCTGTCTTGGGGATACGCACCACTAAAAAGAATGATTTCCCTGAGGTGTGCTACCGCCCCTGGCATCTGCTCCATAGCCAAAGTGTACCTCTACCAGTCACAAGATGGATGGTCTGAGGCACGCTGACTGAGCCAAGCAACAATAGCCCATGAAAAATACCACAAGGCAGTGTTTCCCAACTATTTTTCGTCGTAGGTACACATTACTCACCTTTCAACTGAAAAGATTCAATACTTTGGATGAAGCAGACACACAAATTGCCTTCCTATTAAACTGGAAAAGTTAACAGACATTGAAAACAACACTGAAAAAAATGCAACTCCTCTAGATTAGTGGTCAATTGACAGTTTTCTTATGGAGAGGCGAGGCGATGACGTTTTTTTTAATGCAAAACTTCCGGTTCCATCATTCCAAAGTCTATGGGTTTTGGTTAATCGGACGAAATGAGGTGGTAAACAAACCTTTACATATTTTCACGTTTTATTCTTTGACATAAAACACAACAAATTATAACCCGCTTGTGATTTTTTAAAGCCTTATTGTGTCTTAAAAACGGCGGTGGCTAACAAGTTGGTAAAAGCAACTACTTCCTATGGCGGGACGTTAGGCAATGGTCACACTTGACATCTTTTTTGAAGCGGCTAGCGTCTGTTTAACATTATAAATCTTTTGGAGTAAACCGTGTTTTCAAAAAATGTACTGAGTGCTTTTTGAACACCAATGTCTTTTCTGCAGCTCAGAGTGTCTTTTGAGGTTGAAAAAGTTCAACATTTCTGAAGAAGTGTTTTTCACAGCTAACCAATGACAGAGACCTGTCGTTTTCATAACAACATGCGAGGAATGTGATTAGTCGATAAAATGGCAAGTGAAATGACCGTTGCTATCATTTTTTATATAGTTTATAATTCAAAATGGACTTTCATTACGCTGCCTATGAAGCCTGTCTCTCTAAGCTGCCTTGGTGAACAAATGCTTTAACATGGCTGGCTGCTATTTGTAACCACAATTTATCAACTTTTTCTTGTCAAAAAAGAAATCAAGTGTGAACATGGCCTTAGAATTCATTGCATGGGCACAAATCTCTCAAAATATAGATGCAGATTCATTCAGGGAGTACTTACCAGGGAACACATTTTAATAAAGGCTTGGTGGTGGTGACATTGATATCTAGCGACCTTAAGTGTAGTCTGTTTATAGCATGGTGTTAGCTTCTTACTACTGCCGATTGTATTTCGGCTTCAAAAGTAACTGTTGTGTTAATTTGTAAGATTGTCTTGATTGACAAAATGTGTAAAAATCTGTTCATAACAGATCTTATTTTTTGCGATCTTCCAAAAATCCAAGGGAAAAATGCACAGGTTTATATAATAAACTGACATCCGAATACGCATTGTTTCTTACTTAACTGATTCTTATACTATAAGACGTCCCACTCTTATTGAATATTTGATTACATTCTTGCTGAGACATCTAATGGGACAAAATGTGTTAATTAAAAACCCACCAGATTAATTGGTGTTAATCATTTTAATCTTTTTACAGCCTTGATGTCTTGAAGTCCTCATGTCTTAACAAAAGCAAAGCTGACATCCATCCACATGTACGTACCTCCTGGAATCTGCTTAAATCTCCCGCTGGGGTGCAAGTAGCTCTGATCGGGAATCCTTGTCGGAAAGCTTAAGGTTCTACTTACATGTGCGACAGCAATTTTTTACCAAAAAATTCTAAAAACACTTATTCTAGATGTAGGCCGGTACGATATAATCCAAAAGTAATCAACTGAATAATCAATTTCCCCTCCAGCAATGTATGCACAGTTTGACTCACTCTATCCACCAGCAAAATGTGTCAATGCGAACCGACTTAAACCGCTCTTTTGTTCACTACTGCAGGTTTCCTTCAACAAAGATGGCCTTTGCCACGGGTGCTTTCTAAAGTTTCTTAATGAAGGGGGCTTTCAGTGGGCTGTGATTGACGGAGGCCAATTTAATCTGCCTATTAGTCAAACACAATGTGGGAGCAGCTAATTATAGTGGGAGGTGCACCAGCTCTTTAATTTTCACATTTCCTGAGATCATTCTGTAGCTCTGAACAATGCCAAATCCAATCTTTATTTCCTGATAAAACTATTGCCCTCTTTAAACACCGAACCAAAAGCTATCTGTACATATGACACACGTCAAAGCCTTCACGTCACTATGATGGGCTGCAGTATCCTTTTTTGCACACGTTAAATACTTCTCAACTTTTTGATGTCATCACCGCTTGCTCAGCTGTGCTATCAACCCCCTGTGTGTGTGCCTGTCTCTCATCTCCCACAGAGAATTGAAAACGCCCGCTCAGCTTCACTTACTCCACAGTATCCGTATGGTACCTCTAAAAGTGTACGATGCAAAACAGACAGACACAAGCATTTAGAATCCCAATGTAAACAAACACAAACGCGTTGGTTAGTGTACCAAATGGCCACCATAGCATCTGCCATCCTGTCTGGCTTCTCTTTTTGATGTCTGGGCCAGCTGGCAGAGCGCACCAGGGTCACCACTTTGGGTCACAGTCCGAGTGGTGCTTCACAATGTTTCCACCCACCCTCTCTAGGGGTCCCGGGTGCTTGGTTAACATGGCCGGCAAGAGCGTAAAGCCCCATTGATCCATCACTCCATACCCCTGACAGGTGGGCAGGTGAACTATAGGGCATCCTAAATGCACAATGCCAGCAAGACGGAGGAAGGCCAGAAAATGGGTTTAGATCAATACGCACCCATCCGGAATGCAAAATGAGTGTGCTATTCATTACGAGCTTTAACAACCCCTGTCTCATTCATCAGCCTGGGCTGTTTCTGCTCAGCTATCATCAAACCTCAGCCTCCGTGGGCGAGTAAAAGATGCTCCAACATCGCCGAGCGAGATAGAGATAGTGGGAAGGGTTGAAGGAGAGAAAAATAGGGAAAACCCTGAAGTCAGCCGCCAAAAGGCTGTCGGGTTCTGCTACGCCCACCGCAATCAGTCATTCTTTACATCTGTCATGCTCACGACCAATTGGATTATCTGTCCTTGGTTGTAATTTACAAGCTCAAGTAAATCCTGCTACACGAAGGACGAAGTTTGAGGCGTAAGCCGAGTTGTCTTGAGAGCGGCTTGAAACCTCAAATGCTATTTGCCACACCTCTCCGTCATAACCAGCTCTTTATGACTACCATAAAGTTTACACACTCGTTTTTATAAACTACCAAAATATTATTTATGATACAAGTCACATAAAGGGGCACTATGATCATGGTGACGGTATAGCTGAGGAGGAGAAACTCTAGTAGTCTGAAACATCTCTATTGTTTTTTCTAGATCCCAGTCGGTTTGAAGGGATAATTTAACTGGAAATGAAACATTTCTTAATATTTACTCATTTATTCGCTCCTCCACAATATAAAATAAGATATTTTGAAGAATGTTGGTAACCAAACAACACCGAGTTCCACAGAATGGACTTATAACCACCGCAACATTTTTCTAACTTTTGTTACCTAAAGAAGTAATAGACATACACAGGTTTTAATTGACATAAGGGTGAATACATGATACTAGATTTTTTCCCTTTAAACAGACAGGAAATTTTTCTCAAGTCTCAAGTTTCTGTGATTTTTCTCTTTTTAGAAAAAGGCCCCGCTCTGGAATCCTCTAGAGCAGAAACATTTCTCATCAGGACCAAATTATCACAGCACGGCTTTCCATGTGAATTTCATAGCCCTGTTCTCATTAATTTCATACATTTACTGTCCTGCATGCATTCATGGAGAAAACATCTGAGACAAAATCACAGCTTAAATTAAAACATAACTGAGACCTCCATTAAGTCTCCGGGGCTATGAAAGAGCAAGCTTTGAGCACTCAAGTTTTCTCTGAGAAATCCCACACAGATCCGTCCTTTAATCCACAGAATGAGAGGCTGTGTGCATGCAGAAGGAAGGACTCTGTGAAAACAAGCCTCAGTCTGTGTCTAGCAGAGCAGCTGCTCTTAGACTGTTTGAGGCTGTGCTGCCATAGAAGGCTCACAGTGTGAAAGTCGACAGTTCACGCTGAATTAATTATTCATTCTGAGGTACCTTATTAAAATGCATCTTTTTTTACTCCGCTGAAATATAATTGCGAGTAATAAGCCAAGAGGTCAACGAGGCATTTACAAGCTTGATCTACCGTCATACTATTTCAGCCCTATGTTGTTTTAATGGGCTAAATTAAAATGAAGGGTATGATGTTTTCCTCATAAACTGCGCAGTAATTAATGAGTCAGTCTTAAAAAAAAAGGGAATATAAATATTTTACGCATTGCCACGGGATGGGGGGTTATACGTGTCTTTGGATCTTATCGGAAACGATTGATGTAGCTTTTTCCATCTAGGTTTGATCTATGCATATAGCCTCGTAATTCTGGAGCCCCTGAAGCGTTCTCTGAAATGATTCAACTTAAGATTTTTATCCAAGTCAATTTGCATCAGTTGCATTGTCAGAAGATATTAAAATGTAACTGCAAAAAAAGGAAATCAGTAGCACTGTGCACATGGAAGGCCACAGGTGATAGTCATGGGACGTTTTATCATAACAGAAAGTCAAATGTTTTACTCAGAATTCCAGGATGTCAGACCACATTTACACCTGGTATTAGTCTTCAGATATGGATATGGTTACATGATCAGCCAAGGACAAAAAAGAAGGAAGACCGCACACACCCTCGCCCAACCCCCCCACAAAAAATAGTCTTTAATGTTACAAATTAAATGTTACATGATTAAAAACAGGAAACTGTTATTTTATAGATATTTTTCATTTAGCAACACAAAATCAAACTATTATAACTTCCCAATTCCGTCTGCCAATTTTGGAAATATCAGTTTAAATGTTTAATTAGTTTAACAGTCATCTAAACAATATTTAATAAAATAGGTTGATGGTTCGTGAAAATATGTTAATGTCAAATAAGATGGCATTTACAACTGGCCCTTGAGTAGTTTATACTCGGCCTACTTTACATTTTATTGTCATTATCAATAATTCCTTAAACAATAATTGAACACAAAAAAGGAAGAATATTGTGGCCTCAATAAACTTCCATACAGAGCCACTAGATGGCGCATATACGTCATTCATACAGCGTTTTCCGAATTAATGCGCTGGTTTTGCAAACGCTGCATGTTGCGGTTTTAGTTCATTTAAATATCAGTAGAGACTTCAACGCGTTTATATTACAGTAATAAGATCGGCCATTTGTATAGTTGCCATTTGTATAGTTTCAAGCCGTCAAATCAAGGAATGGCCTATTTACTCTCTGTATCTATAGATCATGTTTTAATGTTAAATCACATCATATAGACGTCTCAACTTCCAGACTCTGGATTTTCTGTTTACGTTACAAAACGCTGTTCAGTTCCCCACTTAATTAAAAATGACACCACACACATTTGTACCCAAACAGCTGTGTTTGGCTACTATTAGTCTGTTTGGACTCCCAAAATGATGTTCTTCTGAATGAAGCGGTAGCTCTGGATTTAGAGCGTAGAAGGGATCCTGTTGGCCTGCTGTATGATTGTACGCGCACATCCTCAAAACCCCAATCCCGCCACGAATGAAAATATATCGAAAAAAATACGTAAATCCGTATTTATATGGAAAAATCACATCACTGCGTTTTAACCACCTCTGTATGTGGATTTGGTTATCAGATCCCATTTTTGGCGTTTGCGCTTTTTAAATGATTAAATACTGTGTTGACAAGCTCTGTTAAATAGGCCTACATTGATATTTGCAAAACCCAGTGACCATCTTAAAGGGTGACTAACAATAATGATTTATGGCAAAAAATAAAGATCACATGAGGTTTCTGAAGGACAGCAGCAATATGCAATGAAAAGCATCTTTATAGCAGATGTAAATATGTCATCTCTTTTTCAAAAGCTGTTCTTTCCCTTGGGTTAGTGTAACTTTAACTTGTTAAATCAGTACAATAAATGAAAAATGTATACACAAGAATAAATTAAAATGCAAACTTGTATAAAAACAGCAAGAAATGACACACATTTGATTGCAATAATACAGGTGTCATGTGATGTGACATGGCAAAATTTAAAAAACAAACTGTTAATTTTATATTGTTTTATTTTCTTACTATTTATATTTATCATATAAAATAGCATAAGAGAGATTTATCCTCCTTGTAAGTTTTTTTCTACATATTTGCCGTAGGAACTACCCACTACTACTATGTCTATTTAATGATTGTAAAGTCTTAAAATGATCTTCCTTGACATAAGGGCTGTCACAATATCAGATTTTCACAGTCATGGATAAAATATTTCACAACATCAACATGATCGCAATATCTATTGAAGTTTTTGAAAAAAATATAGACTGTATAATATATTTAACATAAAATAAAAATCAGTCATATTCATCTTAATTTTTTTACCAATGAGTAAAGGGAGTCGGGGAGAGAGTTTTTTAACCATTATGTCCCTTAGGGCAAAATTTTTCTAAATGGGTGCCAATAATGTACTATATAATAATATGAATAACATGTGTAATATTAACACAATATCAGTAATCATTATTTTTAATATTAAAGTTATTATCAATACTGGTATACTGTGACACCCGTAATTGACATACAGTATGAGATTATTGATTATCTGATTAAATTGATTATTTTATGAATTATGTAAATTGAATCTTCAAAACTGTTATAAAGTAAGCTGTAATACTCACAATGTGCAATTGCAGGTAGTCTCCAAGACCCTGGCTGCTCTCCACCTGCACCAGGATGGCATCACTCTGCTGGGTGCTGAAGCCCACGGCTAGACGGTCTGCCCTGGTGCTTGGCCTATCATTGGGTGCCCAGGTGTACGTGATAAGCGCTCCGCCTCTACCAAAAATATATGTGGTTCCAGCTGCCAAACAAAGAAAAAAAACAATATTAAGACATAAAGAACGTTCTAAAAGGATGAAGGAAGTTAAGACAGAAAAGCAAGAATGAAAAGTGAGAAAGGAAAGTAGAAGCATAGCAGGTGGGGTGGAACGATGAGTATATGTGTGCCAAGATGGATGCTGAAGAACATTCTCGCATTGCACATTTGGCCTGTGCACTGTCTCACGAGATTAAAGTGTCTGTCTGTAACTTGCCATCTGTTCTGATGTGCCTTGAATGCTCATTTGCAACATGTTTCCTCAGTGACAAGCCAATCATGGTTGAGACTGTAATTTCAGATGAGAGTGCTATATGCTCTTTGGAGCTAAAATGGATTCCACTGGCCCTGAAAGGCCCATTCCCCTGCAAACGTTCATGAACATCTCGAAATGTTTTCGCTCTGCAAACTTGGAAGCTGATATTTCACGACGATTGGATGTGGCATGGAATCATAGCAGCTGTATAGAAATGGTATTGTGAGATGGATCCAGGGCCCTGCTGCGTCAGCATGGTAAGAAACCAACGCAGGGCGGGAATGATGCCCAACATCTGAACTGCCAAGCTAACAGCATTGATACAGACCCAGAGGGTTAACCTGGGCAACTGTGCTGATCGGTTTGCCAGGGTAGCAAAGGGCTGAATGAAAAAAGTCCAACTATATTTAATAAACAATGCATGAGAAGTATACAACCATCAACCAGCTCAAGCCCAAATGTTTAGAAGGTTTTGTTGAAAAGACCATGAAATTCCAGGTGATTTATTCTAGTCTTTGCTGTTCTGCAGTAGCTGGTGAACCATTATGACCATCAGATTTTAACGTTTTTCACCAGATAACTGATACAGTCTAAATAGTTTAGCTGTGATGTACTAAATTATTTGGGTGAAAAAAAGTACATAAAAAAATTAGTCAATTTTAATTGAAATCAATGAAATTTAGTTATTATTAGAATTCACCAAAAATAATAAGGGTGTGTAAAAAGTGCTAACAAAATATAGTGACCTTAAATGCTTTTTTTAAATAAACGTAATAAATAATGTTTTTATTTTTTTCACATATTATATTTTAGAGAAATTAACTGTTGGATTTGTTATATATATATTTTTATGTCCCACTCAATAAATCACTTCAAGTTAATAAAGCCTTTTATATTTGTGATATTTACAAATGCACAGAATTATTTTTAAAGTATAAAAGAGTGGCAACTGTGATCTCTAATGTAAACCACCTGTCTGTTTTTCATGACACCTTAAAGGGATAGTTCACCCCAAATTTTACATTTTGTCATCATTTAATGATGTGGAACACAGAAGAAGATATTTAAAGAAATTTCTCAGTGGTTTGTCCATAGGATGTAAGTCAATGGTGTCCAATGCTTTTTGGTTACAAACGATCTTCAAAATATCTTCTTTTGTGATCTGGAGACGAAAGTAAGTCATACATGTTTGGACTGACATGTGGTTGAGTAAATGATGAGAGATTTTTATTTTTGGGTGAACTGTCCCTTTACGGCACTGCCCGTTTGAGCCTTTTATCATTTTCTGTCAACGTATGGTACAATGCAACCACACTAGATTATGTTGTTGACGTGTCTGTTGTGTAAAGCACCCTAAAAGTACAAAAGCATCACTATTATTATCAATATTATTTGTAGTAAGGATAATGATTTTGTAAAATAGGTCATAATGTTTGGTTATACTTTCCTACCCACACTCATATATTTTTAATATCGTTCAAATTGACCTATTGTTCTTTATGTTGGTGACAAGCTACACATACACTGGGCTTTCCATAAAAGCACCTGTAATGTTTGTTTAAAGCTCTGCTTCTTGAATAAAAAAGCACTTTTTTTATAGTGCCGTCAAACGATTAATCACGCACAAAATAACAGTTTGGTTTACATAATATATTTCTTTGTACTGTGCATATCAATTTTGTATTTATGAATACACAAATATACACATACATGCATATGTATAGGAAATATTTAAATGTATTAATTTATATATTCACCAATAATTGAAACTAAATATATATTTATTTCAAACAGATTCTTTAAATATATGCATGTATGTTTATGTGTTTATAAATACGAAATGAATATACACAGTACACCGACATATATTACGTAAACGCCAAATTTGATTTTGTCATGCTTGACGCTTTTGAAACATGGCAAGGTTTCATGCTTGGTCATGTCATGATTCGGGTGTGTCTACGCTTCCATTTTCTGGAATGCATTCCTGACTAATTAACGTTCGGCTAAACGACCCATCTTCCCCGTTTTCCTCGCATCTCACCTAACCACTGGGATGCCAAAGTGGAGCCACCTGTCATTTCTGGCGGCTGTGGTCGTCTAAATGAGCAAACAGAAGAGGTGTGGAGAATGTAATTAACTGATCTGGCGAGCGGT
Organism: Triplophysa dalaica; assembly: GCF_015846415.1. Taxonomy (NCBI): domain Eukaryota; kingdom Metazoa; phylum Chordata; class Actinopteri; order Cypriniformes; family Nemacheilidae; genus Triplophysa; species Triplophysa dalaica. The sequence goes on from NC_079560.1 coordinate 10,975,947, forward strand.
CCCCTAGGCAGGTTGTGGGTTATAGAGTGTTGAACACCTGCCCATGAAGCTGCTAACTAACTTGTTGAGTATGGGGCACTACGCATCGCAACACCTGTTAGAGGTGCCGAACGAAAAACATCAGTTGTGGCCTTCTAACGAATACCTTAAATGTCAATTAGGCTAAAAAGTCTATCGTCAGTTCAGTACATAAAGCAAACAGCGAGCTAGCAGAACCATGTGACCGCAGTGGGATGTTGATGCAAGGACGTTGTATTTCAGACATGCTTTGCCTTAAGCATCACAGCAGAGGTGAACCTTATCCACTGCTATCATGATGTAATCAAAAAGTGAATAAAGTCTCAAAAACAGAATTGATTTCCCCGCTCAGAAGAAATACAAATTTATCGGTCTGGTTATTTTCTAAATACTGGAATATTATTCGACTCTATATAATTTTGCGGTCGCGCTGAACAAATCAATATCACTTCACACTGGCCCCTGATAATGTCGTCTGACTATATATCCCTTAGATGGGTTATATATTACTATATATCCTATACTCATTTATCTGACCTTGATGGTTTGTAGTCGTATACCTTTCTCCTCTAGGTCAAACAAAGAAAGGCTCATCTTTCTTGTGATTAAACTTCTACTCAAGTAAAACCGAATTTAGATGTAGACATTACTGAACACTCAGACTATTTGTATGGCAATGCCTCTTTGTCATGCCTTAGTGCTGGAACAAGCAAGGGTCAGTGCTTTTAAGTACCTGATAGGTTAAGTATTTGTAAACAGTGTTTAATTCAATATACGGACTGAATGAACAGCCCACACACACGCACATAGTCTTTGGGGGAAAATGTCTTTGAGGCAAAAATTCAATTTTCCTGCTTCAGTTACTTCCAGCAATTCGACTACAAAGCCTTGGCCTGTGTATGGAGCAAGATAACATGTCCAGCTTGACTTTTCAGTTCGCCACATTCCGTGAGCCGGGTGGCATTTAAAACTGCCAATCATAAAACCACTTTTTTAAACCTCCCTTTGTGATTTGACAGAGGTAATAGGCTTTCTCAGCCCTTTATTAAAGTTTATGGGAGATGTGGTTTTCAAAGGGTAAAGGGAGCAGAGTGGGTGAGTCCAGTCACAGTGTGACCCGAGCAGCTGTGTGGATGCTCTGATGTCAGATGACAATGAGCTACAGAATCAGAACTTAAAGACCTCACGTAATTGAATGAAGATAAGAGATTTCTGTCATTTTTATTGAATCAGAAAGATTTGGAGAAATATTAAACATAGGGTTTGTAGTTTTGTAGGGGCTAACAACAGCAAGTTAGATATTAAAACATAAAGGGGAAAAGATACCAGTCTGGATTTAGAGCTTTCTCAAAGACACGCCCCCCATGTCAATCATATAATTCACCAATTAAGAAAACATTACAATACGGATCATAATATGAGTCAAGTCAATTTATTTATAGTAATGATAGAAGTTCCGTTTGCGGCACATCGTCTGACCAATCACATGACACTTGGCTAACGGATAGGAGGGGATAGACGAATGAATCGCGGAATGAATCATTTGAGAGTCAGTTAAGAATTAAGGTATGAAAAACTGCCTATTATTACGACATAATAGTGTTTTTACACCTTCTATGTACATAAACTTGTTGTTGGACATTCCATAAACCAAAGTAGGACCTTCAAAATCATTTTTTTCTCTTTAACACAACCATCGTTGATCCAAAGGGCTTTACAATAAAAGGTTAGATAAAAAGCAACAGAGATCAAAGTTAAAAGTATGGAAGTATAAAATATAAAGTTAAAATAAAATCAGAATTGGTATATATACACAAAACATACATCAAAAATAATACATGTATTAAATGCTACAAGTAAAAGACTAATTTATGGTTTGAACTTAGTGGGTGATTTTTTTATCTCAGTTTAATTAGCAAGTTTGCAAATTTGCTTTCCAAAATCTGACTGGACAGAAATCAAGGTAGTGCAGGATAAGTCTTTATCATTTTTAGTTAATTTCCCTCGATGAGACGCCGTCTACCTGCTAATATCAGTTATTTTGTTAGCTTACAAGTACACAGCTTGAAAGGTAATAGACACAGACTGCAAGCCCCCAAACTCTTATTTTGATATCATGGGGTTCTTAATGTTTCTTCGAGATGAAACTCGAACCAATTTTTGTGCCTCTCTGATAAACATCCGATCCGCTTTTTTCTCCGAGTAATTTTACCACTCGAAGCCCTCACGGGATAGCGAACACAACAATAACAAAAAATAAATTAAAAACGTTTTTGGCTGCGGCACCCACCTAATTGAACGCTTCAGCAAAGCGATTCATTCTCACGCTTTCCATGCACCCTCAGAATGTTCGGATTGCGTTCCAGTGAGAGTTCATATCTTCAGCGCTCCGGAGAGATGCCGTGATAAGATAAACCTCACGTATGGAAGCTTCAGGGAAGCGAGTTAAGAGCAGTGTAGTTATTTGCTGTTTTCCCAGGTGCCCACAGAGCAGGATATTGAAATCATGTCCACTGGATCATGTGTGCACAGGCTTGGTCCTTCTGGATCTGAGATTTCTCACAGTGCGGGAAATCAAAGTCAGCACTACACACATAGACATGAATGCACCGCCGGGAGAATCTGCTGCAGAAAAACACCACACAACAGCCCGTCTCTTCTGAAAAGATTTTCTTTCAATTAATTATTCCAGGTGATCAAATGATGCCGCAGTAATGCGTTAAAGAGCAGAAGAATAGTGTTGCATAAAATAAAAGAACTATCTTGTCTTTGTGGTATTAAAGGTAGCTTATTATATACTTAAAATAAATGGTTTTATCTCACCATAAGACTGTTTGATCATAAAAGGATGATATATGCTTTATAAACCTCTCCGCTATAAGGTGAGGTACAATAAATCATGTCGCATAAATATGGTACGGATAAATGTGGCTCTCTAAAGGTAAGCCATGCGCAGCTGGTAACAGGGATGTCAGGCGTACTTCGATAATAAAAAAATGTCACTTTATGAATGTAATTTTATGCTTAGTATATTATTAAGTTATATTAAAAAGAATGGTGTTATCTCGGGAGGCTGAGAAGCTGGCTGCAGGTTTGTTAGTTGCATGTTTAGGATGATAAAAGCTTTGAGAAGCTGTGTAATAAAAAGTAATTAAGATAAAAAGAAAATAATAAAGAACAAAAGAAGCTTCCCTCACTGGATGTGCACTGCATGCCAAAAAGAAACAAGCAAACACTGTTGGGAAAACTAGACTGTTATTGTAAGATAACTATCAGGGTTTTTTTCCCATTCTACGCTGTTTAGGGGAAATGGATTGCCAAAATGATATGCCGTCAATTATGTTTTGGCGTAGGAAATTTTGAACATGTCTTTATTGTGTACTCATTAAGAAACGCAATTTAAACGAAGATATGTAAAAATCATGCCGGATTTGTAAATCTTACCAAGCAAAGCATAATTATCCTTGACTGCAACACTACCACCCAAGCCATTCATTTCTGAGCTATGTAATTATGTAAAGTGTAATGTTAAGCGTGTGTACCGTAGAGATGTCGAGCCGTACACATACAGCGCATTTTGTAGTAACATATCAGTTTAAATGAGAACGCCCATCACCTGAAACTGACTGTCTTCAAGATAAACCTGAGGTAGTTTAAAAAAAAACATGTATCCAATTGTTGGCCCAAACATTTCAGTACACCCACATCTACTAGGTAGCAATCCTAAAAATCGTATAAAAAATTGACTTGTTTTTCTTGCTGTCGCAGTTCAAAATCGTGAGAGAAGAAACAGACGCAATCTACTTAGCATTCCTTACAGCCACTCACATGTTCGTAAGGTCTGGCAACACAATATATGCCTCTCTCCCACAAAACCATTCCACGGATGCCAGGGTGTATTAACCTCCTACATTACGCAGGATAAACCACGGCGGATTTACACTTATTTTCCCACAGTGTGGAAGACGACTTTGAGACTTGATAAATAAGCTCTGCAGGCCAAGAACATCCTGTACATTTCAAACAGAAACTGCAAATATAACACAGCTGGGGAGAAATGATTCTAAGACAAGGGGCGCGAGAATAACCGAATAGGATCTAAATGCTAAACAGGACTCGAAAACTCCTGTGAGTGTTATTGCAGGGTCTGTTAATATTGACGAAGCTATTTACAGTATAAAAGGAATGCGGAATAGCCGGGTATATGAAATATAATTGAAACCACAGGACCTGGAATACATATTTTACGATCTGTTTTTCCAAAGCTGCAAATGTAATTCATTTTATTGTGCGGACCAATAACAATACTCTGGGCTCTCAGCCATAACCAGAAATAAGCTTTTTGAAAATCTAAACTATGTCAGAAATGAATAAATAAATAAAATCAACTTTTGCTAGGGGCATTTCCCGATAGCTAATCACAAAGGAAGCAAACAAATTAAGAAATCGTAGTTTCACCTCAACATCATGACTGTATTATTAGAGAACTTCTTCAGATTACCATATTATCTTAGTTAATCAAATTTAATAGCTTTTTTACTTGACAGTGTGGATGGAAATCCAATGAAGACTCGTACCCTGTAGTTAGGCTAACTGCCTAGCGCTGAAATATTTGCAATTTTGTGTAATTGTGGAAACCTGCCGGTGAATTACTCGCAGTGTGAGTCACTTTGGCGAGGGACCATACTTCCCTCAGAGAGATGTTTTATGAAGTAGAAAGCATCTAATTCCCCTCAATTTCATATGAGACAGTTGGGGAAACTACTGTACGTGAGGTCGATGTGGTCTCCTAGAGAACATTCGTAAGAATGTGCTAGGGTGAAATGCTAGCGTCTTTTTCTGCTAAATTGAGAAACATTCGATAGTTCACCCAAAATGAAAATTCTGTCATCAGTTAATCACCCTCATGTCATTTCAAAACTGCTTGACTTTCTTCCATAGAACACAAAGGAAGATATTTTGAAGAATGTACTGGCCCCCTATTTCCTTGCATTGGTTTTGTGGCTATACCAGAGTTGTTATAGTTTTGATATAAGTTGTCTTAAAGTGTTCATTTTATTTTAAGTTTTAGCAATTTTGGTGTATTCTTTTATAATTTTTTTGTTTATTTTTTTATGTTGCTATATAAGATTAAAACATTTGTATTTTTTATCATTATAATCTTACTGCTTTAAACTTACTTCTGCCTTTTTTTGATTCCACATTTCAATTTGACCTTGAGTTAAGTTTTTACCAAAAAATGTAGGGTCAATATTATATTTGATTTCATCGAACACATTTTAAAACTTTGAATTTTAGTAAACTTAAATAACCTTGGGCCATACAATAGAAGTGAATGGGTGTGGCAACTTTATGCTACACCTTTGGAAACATTATACAACTGTTTGGACGACACTTCAGCAAAGTTATTGGGTCAATGACAAATAAGAAAATGTCAGGTGGTGCGACCATATATTAATTTAAAATAATATACATTTAATGTATTTAGCACTGAGTATTTTCCCCCTCATATATAAGAAATTTAACATAAAATCATGCCAAAATATTTTATTAAGAATTTTATTGAGAAAATTAACATTTATTTCTCAGTTTTGTTCTCTGTTTGTATGTTCGGACGGTCGCACCACCTGACATTTTTGGTCTTTCAAACACCAAAACTCAAAAAATCTATTGAATTTCAATAAAATGAAAAGGGTTTCTTATAAAGGACATATTGTAGATCCATTTGATATATGACATGTATTTATTCAAATTCTTTTTAGGAAAATAATGAATTTGGACACAAAAAATACATGTCACGTCATTGACCCTATTATTTCCTCAGTGGACCTGCTATGGCAGACGCGGGTAATCACACCTGAATCACAACCGTGCTGATACAGCCATAACACACTTATGCTAGGCAGATTTTACTTTAATAGCATCCGTGGCTCTCTGAAAACTTGACTGACTCACAGATGCCTCACCAAGCGGCGTGGCTCTCGTCCGCATCGCTCGCATCTTTGCATGTATCTGCGAGTTCAGACCGCTATATCTGCTTCACACGCCATTAACAAAATCAACATGTTTCGCTTCGACATCAAGGAAAACTTGTTGGAAAATGTTAAACAAGGTCAGATTTACATTTACTAACTTGGATATCTACAATGAATGACTAAATGCTACTGTAAACATTCAACACCCTTGAGGTTTCCGTTCGCCGCCGTGTTGCAGAGCTATACGCCCTGTCCATAACCTTTTAAGTGTCAATATATAGGGTGTCCTATTTTAGTAGGCGGCTTTGATAAACAAATCAAAGCATTTCCACAGGGGCTCGTGCGTGCTCCTCAGCCCTCCACCTTGAATGCATGACACACGTCACAAACCTGACAGGAACATCTCCATTCAGCGTCTCTGGAACATGCAATTCAGATACAACATTCTGTATTTTACGAAAGGACAAGGAAGAAGTGATGAATATAATCTTGTGTCTGTTAAGCACCTTTATTCTAAGCACATAACTGCGTTTAATAAAGCTGTAAATTAGATCTAACACCATAGGTTACATTTCTAAGTATTCACAGATTGCAAGCTTGATTGATATGGAAATTTGATGTTTTCTCGCTGTAGAGGTGTGCGGAAAGAGCGTCGAGAATGTCTTTTAGAAGGCCATTATTTTACTAGTTTTAACAAGCATTGAAAAAAAAACTAAGTCAGAGTCCTTGGAAATCTCATCAAGCCATCAGGTGGTAATGCATTTCAGCTTACAGTAAATGGGTTGTGAATTCAAAGAGATTTCTGCAATGAAACGAGGCAACAATACAAAGCATCGCTGATGAATTTCATAACATGAATGCATAATGTTATTTTCAGGAAACACACAAATGTAACATCACACAGTCTCCGTAATGTGGCTTTATGCATGTGCAAGAATATTACAATCATACTCCATTTATATTGTTATGAAATATGTTCCCTATGACCTATCCGTGTAATTCTATTAAAATGAAGTGTAAGGGAGAACTTGCCAATAAACAGAGACCAATTTAAGACTAAATTTATAAATCAGTCAAGTCCCTCTTAACAAAACACAAAGTATTGCTAGCCATTTTAGTGTAATGGTTGAAAAGAGGATAAAGAATTGACAACCTCTCAAAGAAGTTCAAGCTTATTCAGATTAATGGAAGGTTTTCTTGAAAAGCACTGTATGAGGGGTGAGACAGGCACAGAAAGCCAATTCAGAGCGAATTTAAAGAGCTCTACAGATGTCAGTTCAATAATTCTGCGGCGGTCTCTCCAGAACACTCACTGCTACACAACGTCCTGTAATCAGGACCGACACGCATTTAAGGGCCAGGAAAGAAATAGAGTTTAGGACTACAGAACTATAGATAGAATCAATGAAGGGTAGAAGAGCCTTATAAATCATAGCTGTACTTATGAAACAGTTACAGAATGTTTTTCCTGTTCCCTAATTTATTTGTTTTTCCTAATTCAGTATTATGGACACCTACGTTCCCCTAAACATCTATTTGATATATTGCATAGGCTTTGCTCACTCACTGCCTGCTTTCTATTTTCAGCAATAACGATGCAAATTGGGGCAATTTTATCAAATGCGCAACTGTTAGTGAATTTCCCGTAAATGTATTCGTGTTGTTTGTTTGAGAGGTTATTAATAAAGCAGTGCTCACATACAGTGATGTTAAAATATGTTGTAGCTCGTTGAGTTCACAATATTTGATACTGAGCATCTGGTTTCATGCAGTACGTCTGTTATCAGAGCAGAGATTTTGCCTGAAGCTCAATTTGAGGCAAAAAAGAAATTCCATGAATTATTTTTACTTCCATTTGTTTAAATATTTCATTTTTTATTTCATCTTGAGCATTACACTTTTCATAAAAGATCAAGAACTACGGATTTAGTAATATTCTGTGGACATATCTTCGGTTATTATCTAATTCATCTGGTTCATTTAGAGCTGTCTCTCTGATATACTGATGTCATTTTTAAAACCTCCAATATAAATGTCTATTTTTACTGTTATAATTATTACTGTGCATACTGTACAATGCTGACCATAATATATGAAGGGGGAATAAAAATGATAAATACGTCAATGGAAATGTGCTGAATTACAGTAGTTAACAGCTAGCGTAGAGTAATGATGCATGAAGGAATTATTCAGAAATAACAATATCCATATTTATGAATATGACAAGAATGATAAAGCTGACTTACCTTTAATTTGTGAGAGCAGCAGAAAATAAACCAGGAAAAGACATGAAAGAAAGAGAGAGAGATTTTTAGTTCAAAGCTTATCTTAACAAAATGTCAATATACAGTGTAAACACATGTTGCTGTTCACATCTCCATATTCTTGATTTATATTTTTGACTATAAATCATTATTATTAGACACCCTTTGTGTTTGTCACTGGGTTTTGCAAATATCTAACCAATAAAAAAAGATAAAAGTTTTTCCCATTTCCTGAAAAAAGCAAATCTGGACATCCAGGTTTGAAAGGAAAGTGACGATATGTTATAGTACTGGCTTTAAAAAAAATTGTATCTACTGTACTCTCTAAATGCTCATGTCCCACAGTACCTCAGGTACATTTAAAAAGGTGCTTAAATTATATTAATCTTACATTAACCTCATCCACACATTCACATACCCGTCATAAAACCTGTTCTCTTTCACAAAAGCAATTAAGCATTATGTCAGGTCAGGTTGAACTACATGTATGAAGTACACGAGACGCATCGATCGTGGTTACACAAACAAGAATATTACAGAAGCAATCAGAATTCGGTCACAATGTACATGTCTTGTAAACACATTAACCGTTGTATCAACTGGAACTCTCTAAGTATCTTCTTTTGAACATTCAGTGCCATTGAATGTATATACAGTACAGATGTGTTGTGTGCTGTTGTCAAGACGTGAATGAATACAGTATGAGTTCATGTTATGAATATGAGAAATGACTAACATTACTTATATAATAAAGAGCGTGGATTTCTTCTTCTTCTTCACATTTCACATTCTGCAGTGGATGTGAATATTTATCTTCACATTGTTTTATGAGCTAACAGCCAGTAATTACACTGAAGTCTGTGTAATTTGAACATAGGAGTTATTATGTATGCAACAGTAATTGTTCTCAGTTCATCTCGAGCTGTGACTCACGTAATGACTCACAGTTCAATGAATAAGTCAAGGAACCGCTCTTACTGAATCAGTCAAGCCAGTTAGTCATTGGACTGATTCAAACCAGTAACTCGTGAATTCGAGACTGATTTTAAAAACCGTTCGACTGATTCATCAAAACAACCAGCTCATACGAGACGATGTGCAATCTCACAGGACATCACAACAAAAAGACGTGATGACTATTTACTGTCAACTATTTCTTGTCTCGTATTTCTCTTCCAATTCAATCTGTGCGTGGTACTGGAAACTGTTACATCACAATGTCCTCATTTCAAGAAAGCAGATGTTCAAGAACTGTTAACCAAACGTTGTCAAATTCTTCTGGTTTAGTCAACGTTTTAAAAAAGCAAAACGATTCTGAACTAGAGCCAGTTCTGGATTCCACACATTTCTCGCAATCCGCATTTCAACAAAGGTTTCCCAGACTGTGGAAGGTGTTAGATGTATCAGCTGATGTTGCGTTTTCGTGCCTCTCTGTTTCTTAAATGGGTCAACCAAAACAGAAGAGAGGAGGAGCCAACTGTCGTCGTCTTCAGCTCTCTCTCTCTCTCTCTCTCTCTCTCTCTCTCTCTCTCTCTCTCTCTCTCGATGCACAGAGGTAATTAGGCATCCCACCTCAACCGCTCCTCCGAGTCCGCAGTATGCGGCTCAGTCATGAATAATTACTCTTTTTCCTGGGATCTCCAACTCTGTTTGACGGCGAGGGCGGAGACGTGGCCAATAAGCTTACTGAACGTCTGTAAAATCCCCTCCTTCTCTCTGCACCGTAGCTTTGAGTTTTCAGCCGTCACACGCACACATAATATCCTTCAGAGAAATCTTTTGTTCGCTTCCTGCTTTATGTGACTCACACTAAAAACACACAACTGTACGGCGTTTTAAGAAAGCTGCTTAAAATCTGCTGCTGTCTCCCATGTCAAAACAAGCCTGTGACACCGAACGTCTTGAATAAAGGCTGGAGTCGGAACATTTTGCTCGGGGAGTCATTTTCAAGCGCCCCCGCTGTTGTTCGGCAAACACAGTTGTCAGCACAATGTTGATTTTCTCAGTCTTAAGGGATGCGCTGCTGTCCGGTTCTGTTCCACACCGACACGTTCACCTCACGTTCATTCCGAAAGCCGTTTGAGGTAGTCAATACACAATATGTGACAAAATCAGTCTTAAGAGTAATTTTTTCATCATCGGAAAGCTGAAGAAATAGGCGTTCTATTGATATATGGTTTGTTAGGATAGGACACTATCTGGCGGAACAACAACTGTACAATTGCCTATGAAGTTGTTAATCTGAGGCACTGTTGCAGGCCATCCACTCACAAAAAGAAAGTGTTTATACATTTACGGTAGGAAATTTATTAAATATCTTCATGATCTGTCCTTAATATCCTAATGATTTTTGGCAAAACGAAAAATCTGCAATTTTTATCCCTAAAATGTATTTTTGGCGATTTCTAAAAATGTTCCTGTGTTACTTTAGACTGGTTTTGTTGTCCAGGGTCACATATGATTTTTTTTTAGGTTTGACAATATCTCATTTAGAGCTTTTGCTCTAAATGCTTAAAGGAATAGTACAGCCTCGAAATAAATATTACTCTCTCATACAGTCACCCTGTGTCACTTTAAACCTGTATGAAAAACACAAAACAAAAAAACTTCTGGACAACACAATGTCGGGAAACAAAGAACACGTTGGTTTTCGGTTTTCTGATTATTATTTTTCAAAATATATTTTTTATTTTCTAGCTAGAAAGAAAACCATACAGGTTTGAAATGACAAAAGGGTGTGTAAAAATGACAGAATTTTCATTTTAAAGGTGAACTGCCACTTTAAATGTATTTTTGTTTAAATCAGAGAAAATATTATTTTAACAAAACAGCCATTGTTGTCAAGCAGATTTAAAATATAAGAACTAAACTCTAACAAATAAAGGTGCTTTACGATGCCATGGATGAACCTTTTTTGTATAAGTGGTTCACAAATACACAGAAGGTTCGTTGTGGTGAAAAAAGGTTCTTCAGATTGTAAAACAGTAAAAATTGAACATCCAGGGTCGACAGTGGCGCATAAACAGAATTTTCTCATGTGCATACATGTTGTTTGCATATTATTGTAGCAGAATTTGTGATAAACACCATCAAATAAGACTTCAGAGATCAATGTGTTTATAAACTACTGAAAAAGCACAAATGTCAGGGCATGTCAAACCTTCTGAAGGGCCTCAAAACTCCCTCAGGGAAAAATAATGAAGCCATGTTTACATTCTGTCTGAAGTACCACATAGTAAGGAATAAACAATGCTAACGTTTTTGCTCAAGAAAGATAATTCTGGTATGCTAACGTCACACATTCAAGATGGTCAAATAAAAAGAAAGTCCCTGCAAAACTCATAATGTTAAATCATTTAGTTTTTAAGTACACAATAAATATTCAAGATTAAAGTCCACGTTTTAAGCCCTGATAACACGCACACTCTTATTGCACACAGATGTGTTTTAATAGCCACATCGCTTGGCTGTCAAAAGTCCGCCCTTCTCCCCTGCCCTAATGCTTTCTGACTAAACCAGTCGGCTCCCGATCCGGTGACCTCACCCCGGGCCCTTCCGCTGGCTTTCAAATTAGTTTCAAAATTAGTATGCTATTTTTTCCACCTGTGCCATTTCTCCTCCCTGTATGTTTTTGTCAGGTCTCATTGTGTCCTCTGGGAACAATTATTTCAGCTTTAAAAGCCTGGTCCCCAGGGGCTGTTTTTTCCAAGCCTCTGCTGGTCAGAGGACACGCTAAACTGTTGGAATGTCCAGCAACGTGCAATGCATTTGCAGCCGTGGGTTTAATGGGGTTAAGAAGCATGGAACGCTGCTACCTAAATGTGTAGCCGGGCTATACGTGAGCCATCAGTCCTTGGCAGGTGTCTTTCTGTGGATGTCAGTGATTCAGAAGAAGGAAAGCTACGTAGCTGCGAGAGGGAAATACTACAGTAAGTGCTTGTCATAAAGAGCTCTTCTGTGGCACCCATCTTCCTCTTCCACCCCTGGATGGGAGAACCAATTTAGAGCCATGGCCATTTTTCACCGTGCACAGATGAAACAATCTTGCTTTTTTACCCATGACTGGAGTGGGCTTCAAAATGAAAATGGTGGGTTTCACATGGACGCTCTGCCCTACTTCCTGTCTGCCTGTGTGAAATATGGTTGTGCTTTTTTGCTTCTTTTGACAAGGATAGCCATTTCCCCACTGTGTACCTCCAGGTCGCCTCGAGCACAAGCCTGTACTAACGTTAGCGTGGTGTGAAGGACGTGTTTGTAAAAAATAAACTAAACGTACAGGGAATCCAAATGATGTGACAAGTTGTACAAATGTATAAAGATCGAAGGACGGTGGAAAATAGAGAGTAAGTTATATAATTAATATTATTAACCGCACTGTGTACATTTCTTTGTTCTGATGAAGACGGAGAAAGATATTCGCAAGAATGCTTGTAAACAGTTCTTAGCTTCCATTGACCACCATAGTAGTCAAAAGTGGCCCAGAACGGTTTTCTACGTTCTTGAAAATATCCTCTTTAAGTTCAATTTTTTTTCTACTATGGTTAGTCAATGGTAGCCAAGAACTGTTTGGTTACAAGCATTCTTCCAGTCTCCTCTGTCTTCATCAGAACAAAAAAATGTATACAGATTTGGAATAACTTGAGGGTGAGTAAATGAAAGAATTTTCATTTTTGGGTGAACTGATCCTTTCAGCAAAGAGAGATAAAATGACTATTTGCCACAAAAAGATTTACCATTAAAATGTCCTCTATACAAAGAACACACAACACTAAACATTGACAACAACATAAAACAGAATGAGATAGCAAACAGTAAAACAAGATCTGTTTGATTAATTGCTACTGCAATGCATGCTGGGAACTCAAACTCTTCACAAACTACATCGTTTGAAATCAAGTGTTAATCCAAATTGTTCCGTTAGGATAACTGGGACACATCTGAATTAATATCTGTGTAAAATTCTTAACTATACAGGAGCATTTTTGTACTGTAGATTCGATGCTTCTAATTGTTTCATAACAATCCTGTGCATCCAAACACGTGTCTCTGTATTTTTCCTCTGGTGCATTACGAGAGATTTACTCCATCTGTTTCCTGTACCACGGCGTGCCAGGATTTGCGTAGTCTCTGTATTAACAGGCCGTCCTGTCTTGAAATTAATTGGTGACATAAATGTCACTGAATGCCACCAGCATTAAAATCAGCCCGGTCTTTTCCATCCTGGGCACAGCGCTGCGAACATATGCTACGGTACAGTGGCAAATTTGATGTGATACATGTCTTATCCTCTCAAATGACATGAATAAACCGCGTCACGAGCGACTTGAGGCCATGCACGCAAAAAGGTGGACATAACCAAAAATGTTTCTTTCATTTAAAATGTACTGTACTGCTTGGTTTTAATTTTGTGTGCTTGAAATATATCTGTTCTTATCGTTTTTGACTGTCATACTACAGGACGTCGTCCGATCACGACAGCAGATGCTAAATCAATTAGCAGAGCTGTGAAGGATTCGTAAAGCTTGATAAAACACACAAGCTGGGTTTTTTTGAGGGCTTGTGAAGTGAAAATCGATTTGAGTTGATGCAGGGGACATGAGTCACGTATAAATCCCTTGGTTGAGGACGAGGTTGAGGAGAGGAGATCAAAGAGCTTTAGAGGAATCCTAAAGGAAAATACAATCTTCATAGATCTGCTCTCATAACATCTCAGCAGATTGCATGCAGACCCACGTGAAATGTCTAATAACTCACTCTAGTCAAACGAGATGCTGCAGGTTTACGAGATTTCGAGATTCAGGGTAAATTGCATCGCCGTCGTGACTTACGCACACAAGACGACTTCCTAGATCAAGACGGGACATTTATGTGTGTTGTGATTTTAGAGACGTGACCGGTTGATGCTGTTTCGGGAACGCATCCTACTTGTGTGAAACGCATTGTGTGGGCTCGTCCGCGGAGATGCTCTGCGAATATATTCCCAGCTCTGCGTATAACCGCGGGCCATTGTTTTCAGCGTTAATGTTTAGCATCTCTTTGAAGAGCAAAGCGAAGGTACGGTTTGATAGGTTCCTGCCTCTCACCGCTGCAGGTGGGAACACGCTGGGCTGTGAATTACAATAAGACCCAGCTTTGCATTGCAGCGAGTGAAGACAGAAGATCTCCATTAACAAAGTGTCCTCTCTGTCAGCAGTCCTTAGTTCTGCTGGGATGAAGGGAGGCGGATCCGCGAGCTGGCTAGCTCTGGGACTTCGGCTGTCTGCGTGAGGTTAGATATGATGAGGTTGCGGCCCTCGTGTTGAAAAGCTCATGACTACACGTCTGTTTCGGGGACCCGAGGGGAGTGTGAATACTCGAACACAATGTATTTACAGAGTCGTGTGAAGAATTTGTAGGAAAGAGCGTTTTGGGATTAAGATGGCGAGAGGTTCGCGGGGAGGTGGCCGAGGGTAAAACACAAAGGGAGCTGCGTATTTGACTAAAACTGTGACTAATTTAAAAATTACTGTCTCAACAAAGTGATGACAGCCCACAGGATGTCATCGGATACAAGCGCTGGTACGCCGCTAAATTACGTGAAATCCCCATAAGGGATAATATACAGTGAATCAACCCAGATGGTTTAAATCACCCTGAAGGGTTTTGTGTAGTGATTGTTCCCAGTGACTGCTTACCAAATAAACAAATATAGACATGAAATATAGACATGAAATATTGAGTTGGACTGAAATTATTTTATGGGAGGAGAAAAAGAGAGAGAGACAAAGAGAGATACCACAATGTAGAAGATAACAGTGCAACAGTGAAATTAACAGTGATCATCAAACACTTGTTTTAGGGTTCAGCTCAAAATACAACATTTTGAGACGACTCCAAAATTAATTTAGTTAATTGATTTACTATTTATAGCTATGTGTTTAGGTATAATTTTTGTTTTTTCTTCTTTGTTGAACTACCGACAACATCCCAAATTCTAAATAAAAATATTGTTTGTATTTGCATTGTTTGTTTTAAGACCTTAATTACTCCAAGGAAAACAAGCATATATATATTTATTTAAAAACAGCAAAATACTAGTGTTTTACATGTATTTAAGAGTTAATGTTTTTAAGGAAAAAATGAATATTTGATGGAATAAAACAAATTTTTAATCACAGCTTTCATGTATTTTGGCGTGCTCTCAGTCTTTCACATAACTGTTGGTACTTGTCACTCCTGAGGTTTGCCTTTGTTAGAATTCATCTGGAATGGTCACAATACATATTAAAAAAGCTCAAGGCAATTAAATTTGAAGCAGTCTCTTAATTTTTTCAGAACTGCAATTCCAGAACTCAAACCACTTAAAAATGGAACCATTCAGCCAAAAGTCCATTTTCTATGACATTGTAAAACTCATTTTAAAGAGTGTGTTAAAAATATAATTTGCATATATACTATTACATTTAAAAAAGATTCAAGTGTATTTGTTTTTTACAATGTGTTTGTCATACTATGCTGTAAGTATGCAGCAATGGAAAAAATTAAGAGACCATTTCACAGACCGTTTTCAGTTTTTCTGAATTTGCAATTCATATGTATGTGGTGTTTAAGTAAAATTATTATTTTCGTTTCATTATATGAACCACTAACAATATTTCTCCCAAATTACACATAAAAATGTTGTTTCTATTTGAATTCATTGGCAAAAAAAAGGTCAAAATAATTGAAAAGATGTATTCTGTATTCCTTTCAGACCTCAAATACTGAAAGAAAACAAATTTATATTCACTTTTAAGCATAAAACAGTAATATTTGTAGATGTATTTAAAAAAAAAAAAAAAAGAGATAACCTTGATTTTTATCACAGTTTTCATGTGTTATCATGCTGTCAGTCTTCCAGATTGCTGTGGATGACTTTATGTCACTCCTTAGGTTTGAAATAGCAGACACTGGACTGCAATGACCCCAATACATCTAGAAATTAATTAAATGAAAATTTGGAATGGTCGCTTATTTTTTTCCCCAGATGTATACACATATATGATTTATATTGACATATACTGTACTGTATGTATACACATATACGATTTATATTGACATATACTGTACTGTATGTATACACATACAGTACTGACATTTACTCATTTTTGAATGACCTAAGAAATGCATCCATTCCTTCAAAAGATGAATAAATTCATACACAAGGGGTGGATCAATAGCAAACCCCCAGATGAGAAAGATACCACACTTATCTGGAGTGCTTCAAGTATTTGTTGAATTGAATAAAATTGACAGGCCTGCTAAACTGCTATGGTTTGCTATGGGTAACAGCTCTTCTACTACAGAACGATGTTGAATTCTTCCTTCCTGTCACCAGTGTACACAGAAATAAGATGAAGTCGCTATTTTTAATTAGCCTCTCTCATTTAAAGTGAATTATATTGAGCACTGGTGCATAATCGCGTTCCCATTACTCTCCTCTATCCCACTCCGGCTCTCGTGGAAGCGCAGGAATCCTAATCTTATTCATATTTATAAAATTGAGAACCAGTTTCAGATTCTAATTAAAGGCCTGCGCCTCCGATGCGGCGGTGTTAGCAGTCTCAGCATCAGGAATGCGAGTTTGGATATGATATCCACAGCTGCAGTGCTATAGAACGTAACAGCTGGCTGTGCAATTACCAAACAGTAATTGCCTCTGGGTAATCTGCACAGTAAAGCCTCTTTGTGCTCAGCCGTGATTGGCGCAGACGTTAGAATAGGTTGACATCTCACTGCACTTTAAAATGTGATGGGATCTCGCGGCGCACATGCAAATCATGACACGGATGTGCTTTTAAACATGTATCTATCAAAGACATCTAGAGGAACGGTACAAATTCAGGCGACCCACTGCGCCTGCGTGATGTTTGACAAAGTGAGATGTGCGCCGCAGGGAACGTCGCATTGTGCGGCTGTGAATGGGCGAGCGGGCGTTCGCGTACGCCCCGTGACAGCTCTCGTCTCAGCCCAAACTGTTGCCGTTTGTCATAACTCACTATTACGTTCCGAATCAAAGCCTTGTCCTTTTGAATCCTACATTTGATCCATCTTATCACAAAGAGGCAGCCGCTTTCAAGACATAAAACCTGACATCTTTATCACAGAGACAACAACAAAACCAAACGTGCTAGCTGCAGCTTCCGGCTAATGTCTACACGCCCCGTTTTCACATGAAGTGCCTTCAGTTTCGGCTCAGCAATGAAGGCCTGCTAATTGGATTATAAATCACAGCGGGCGAATGAAAGAGATGAATTACCGCACAGTTGATGTGTCGATGCAGCGATACGAGTCCGGAGCAGAGCGGCAGAATTATTGTTTGAGCAATAAGCCTCTATTTTGCAATAATGTTGGATTACATAAAAAGCTGGAGATGAGTGAGGCAGAGAAGAGGTCTGTGTGCTATCTGTGTTCTCGGACAAATATTTTTATGCCAACGAATCTTTCCCCTTCATGTTTTTGGTTTACTGACTTCTCCTTCCCACTTTTTGCTTCGGTGGCTATTCCTACCTTCCAAATCGGACACAGCATGAGAAAATAGCATCTGGGCGTGGGTCTTGAAAGAGCATGTGATTGCTTCGACCTGCTGAACGAGTCTGTGTTTTAAGTATAAATGAGAGGAGCTACTGCGGCAGTTCAATCGTTGTGTGAGCCGGGTCAGTTTCATGAGAAAATAATTGTGCATCTAGGGGGCCGGCGATGCTCTTGAGGTGAAGGGGTCCATGAAAGGTGAACTTTGATCAAAATGAGTCATAGAGAGCGCCGATGTGGACAGTTCTTTCTTTCACTTCGCTCCTCTGTCAGTCTTTGACGTTCATAAACGCAAACAACCTGACAAATGACCAATAGTGTGCTAATGAATGCTTTGTTTCCTTCAAGGATAAAACAGAGAAATAAATAATTCACCTCCCCGATTCTCTAAGGTGTAAAACAAACTCTCAGGCTTCTTTCTCACACCACAAGAGCGGTCTTTTGAACTGTCATTCACAGGTGCAAATGTGAGCATTTCTGTGCTGCAGCATTTGATGAATACTGGGCTTTATGGCATATTGTGTTCGAGCCATAATGGGAGGCTTTGGCTTATAAACAGGTTGAGGACTAGAAATATCTTTTATTCAAACATTTTCACCACACGCACGCACGCACGCATGTGAGAAACATAAATTCTGCACTTGCACACATGGTAACCTTGCCCTTTAGCAATGATGATAGGAAGTTCTTCACTGCAGTAAACCATATTAGACTCCCAACTAGAATCTGGTTCACTAAAGAATTATGCAAATCAGGTATCTGCGCAAACATGTGCATTAAATCGGTGCTGAATGCAGTTCACATGCTGAAATTCTGCATCTTGCACGATTTTTTTCCGAGCCACGGATGCAACAACATCACTCCACCAATTCCTGAGAATATATGTATTGTTATGATATTTGATCATCATGACTTTTATATTGACTTGTGTAGCACTGTGTCCTGTGTTGTGTTAGGTAGCACCATGGGTCCTGGAGGACAAACTGAAAAACAATATGACAAAAAAGCCTCTTTGACGTACTATTCTGTATTTTATCTATAACTGAATGAGCTCTGCTATGATCAACAAAAAATGTAGATTCTTAAATAAATGGTTATTATACACTTACCACCTCCTGTTTGTGGTTAATTCTGCCAAACAATTAAAAATTGTAATTAACCACTGCGTTGTCTAAGTTGACAAGTTATAATACTTTTAAAAATAAAGGTGCTTAAAAGGTTCTTCCCAGCGATGCCATAGAAGAACCATTTTTGGGTTCCACACAGAACCATTCAATCAAAGGTTCTTTGAAGAACCATCTCTTTCTTACATTTTTATAATCTGAAGATTTTGCTACAGAGAACCTTTTGTGAAACAGAAAGGTTCTTCAGATGTTAAAGGTTCTTTATGTAACTAAAAGGTTCTTCTTCGGCATCCAAGAACCTTTTGAAGCACCTTTTTTAAGATATTGGGTAAATATTTGTGAAACCCATGGACAAACATGAATGGTGACCACTAGTAATGGTTATGAAGATGTAAATAATAAAAAATGGGGTTACAAGCTTTCAGTCTGACAGTAACACTATTTGGGAATATACTGGAAGATATAATGCAATACATTAATTCATATTCAAGCATTGGAACAAAGTGCATTTATTCTTTAATATATAAAAAGCTGCAATTTCTTATGGATAATTCTAAAATCTGAAATGATTTAATATATTTACATATTTTTATATACATATAGGAAAATATATTTTCTTCGCGTAAAAGAATAATACTAGTTTACATTATAGGCATGCATGTTCACACTGAACAAAATGAAATGACAATGGCCTTCAATTCTAGTTTTATTGCCTGGTTATACTGAATCATGAGTGGTTTGTAAATGAAACAGATGCTGAAACACCACTAACTAAATCTAACACATAACAAACCCAAATGTGTCTTCTTGTGTATGTGTAAATGTATCTTAGTCAAGGTTGTGTTAAATAAGGCAATCATTGTCTAATAGAATACATGCTTTGAAAAAAATGCAAATGAGCAAGGGAGGGGGCGGGATGTAAGGCGGCGCTGCCACTCAGCTTCTGCTTCTGAATACAGATCAATACGGCCGAACGCCGCATGCTACCTGAATGCGATCAATAGGCAGCACACATATTTTAACACTCGCTGAAATATAAAACACAACCTTGAACGGCTTGCAAGCCAAAGACCGAAGCAACATATCAATGTGCTGCAACCAAAAGATTATCTTCCCTCGAAATCATTACAAACGTGGGGTTATTTTTCTCTTTCTTTCATTTCGCCATACCCTGTTAAATCCGGTTAAACAAAGGCTGATGCCTCTTCTCAAGGTAAATTGAAGCGCTGATATATAGTAGCAAAGTGGGTCTCAATAACAAGAGAATGAAAAAAACATGCACACGCTTGGCTAACTGCTCCGCGCTACCCTATCCCTCTGCCTCGCCCCGCTCCCTTCATAAATAACAGACCAGGATTAGAATACAAAAAGAATCTTCCTCAACAAACTCAATCTCACTTCTGCAGTCTCCAGTGGGATGTACAAGCGTTATGGAGCCTTCAGCGTTGTACACATGGAGAGGGAGGTGCTGCTGACAGGATGTTAGTTTGACAGGCTTCTGGAACATTTAAGCTATTCTTTTCGAGTGCGTACGGCTCAAACTCCGCATAATCCAAATGGTGGACAAGGGACTGAGTTGTAGCTGTCCTGACCGGCGTTTATATTCCTCTCACATCCGAGCAAACATCAAGCCCTTAGAGCGGATGAAGGTCAAGGGGAAAGTCTTCTCTCTGATAGCTTTTATCTGCAGTCGGTTGATGCGAACCGAGATTTCACTTTTCCGTTTCACACCATATGCGGTTGCGTTAAGCACAGAGAGCTCTTTTTATAGAAATCACAGCTCATTTGAGAACACCAGCTTTTAATGAATAAGCTACAGCAATGCTTTCCTTCGTCTGATTTCTCAGTCTACAAGGATTTTATACAGAGATTAGTAGATGCAGCTCGGCTGTGGAGGCCACTTCCATTTTATGCTGCTTAAGTCTGGTTATAGCGTATGTGAAGAAAAACAGTCATGAGTCAGTCAGCAACGTGTAAAGCGTACGCATGTAAAAGTGTTTGTGTGTGTGTGCATGTGTGGTTGGTTCACATTAAGTCATTGATAATGACCCAACTTAAGAAGCAGCCATGCACTGAAGTGTGAGATAACTTTACTGAGGGAATTAGAGCAAAGATTCTACACGCGTGAAAATGAAGGAATAAAAAACACACCTCAAGCAATTCAATCATTTGAGCTCTCAGCCCTCGACTTCTCTTAAATTTAATTAACTCTGATAAATGCTTTGGGCTTTTAATTAAAGAAGAAAATGGGAAACCATTTATTTAAAAAAGAATGGGTTAGCTATACAGCTCGGCTAACGTAACAAAAACAGTTAAAGCTGAAGTGTGCACTTTTTTGATGTTAAAATATTTTCTTCTATTTCATATTAATATGCAGAGAGATTATATGCAAACTATTTCTAAATTGACTTTGTTGGAAGGCAAACACGGTCGCTCATAGGAGCTATCAAAACTTTCCCCTTCGCTGCTGAATAAAAAACAATACCCAATAGAAACCATCACAGGAATATGGTTTCCATTAAAATACCGTTATGAACCCTTAGCTTTTTCCATTAAAACCATTACAGGATTTATTTTAGTGTGTTTAAGGCATTATTCCAATAGGATTAATCTGCCAGACAACACCCCATCAATAGAATCCATCACAAGTATACACCATTATAGCTTCCATTAAACTAAAACAATTCCCATTAAAACCATTTAATCCATTACATGTTCTATTGTGTTCTGGGCAAGGCTGCCAGCAAACACACAATTGCACACAAATTGCTGTGGAATAAATATATATATTTGTATTAATTATTAATTGTTAAAAGAGCTATAGTTGATTTGTGGCTATAGAACAGCAAAATTTAGCACGAAAGTACATCAAGGAAATTCCCTGCTGAAAACACCATTAAACATAGAATTTCTAATGGTTTGCATTAGAATACCCTTACAACCCAATGGCTTTTTTCATTAAAACCATTACAAAATTCCTTTTTGTAGTGTGTTTTGGGCATTATTCCAATAGGATTTAAAATCCCACCAATATAATCCATCACAAACCAGTAGACACCATTATAGTTTACATTAAAAAGTTCCTTTATAACCATTTAAACCATTACAACTTTTTTTGTGGTTTCTATTGTTTTTTCAGCCTGCTGAAACAACAATAGAAACCCAACAGAAACCATAACAGAATTTCCAATGGTTTCCATTGAAATGCCATTATTAACCATTAGCTTTTCCTTTAAAACATTACAAAATTCTTTTTTGTAGTGTGTTTCTGACATTATTCCAATAGGATTTAACATCCCACCAATAGAATCCATCACATAACATTAGAACCGTTGCGGTTTTCATTAAAGCCAGTACAAACAGTCGTTACAGCGTTGGCAGCACTGGACAGCAATGTCGCCAGAGGAATAACGGAAACTGGCACCAACGTTGTCGCAACGTATATGTGTCTGTTGGACTGTTTCTTTTCAGCAGTGCTGTCAACACTGAAACATTGGCTCGTCCAGTAACGTGTGTTTATCCCTCAAATGTTTGGTAATTCTGTTGTTCGGTGCCAGTGACATAGCACAGTTCAGCTTTGTGATTTGCACTATGAAACTTTGAATGTTTCCTAAGAGGCCAGACTGGATTATCCACACATCAGCACTAATATAACATAACAGTTCAAAAGCAGTTGACAAATAATTACGAGCCGCTTAAAGGGCAGGGGCTCACATCTACTGGCTGCACTTTAATCACTTACTGAAAATGATTTTCCCAAAAACGACGGGGAAAGAATCAGGCTCTTAATTACTGAAAATCTCAGCCGGAGCTAATTGACTAAAAGGTCAGCAGAGAAAAGAAGGTATCCATCAAGTGTCGAACGAGCCTGTAAATCCCTTCACAACCGCGCGTTTTCTACTTGTTTTATTTAAGAAAGCAACTCCGACCTTATTGGATCAATGCGGACAATTGCTTCGTAAGGAAAAGAGTGTAATGAGGGGGTCCATTGTTGCCAAACAAGCTTGAAGAGGTTAATACGCTACAGACGTAAAGAGTTCGGTTCTTAATCACCCCGAGGGGACTAACGTTGACTTCTGCTCATTGTACATTATCCCGCTTTTCCTCTGCAGCTTGTCAAACTAATTCATTTATCTTCCGTGAAAAGGCGTTAAAATCAATTTCATGATGGATTCTGCACATTTACAGGTACTGCAGTAGATCAGCTCCGGCTGAAATAACTCAGTAACCATTTTGATTACCATAAATGTGCCGATAAACGAAAGTCAAGCGTCTGGTGGCGGTCGCTATATTTCACGATACGACTGGTGGGAAATCCGTACCCCTGTTTTACGTCAGACATTATAATCCGCGGACGTACTGACTGCTCAGCCGATCATATATCATAGTCTATCAATACCATGAAATGATTCAAATAAAGAGCTTAAATCTGGAAGCCGGGCTGGGAAAAATAAACCAGAAGGAAAAGGCCAAGGTGTGAAGTGAATCAAAAGGCGTGCTGACATATGCAGCTTGTCTCCAGGAGTGTCACTGAGGGTGTTTAATGGACAGCGTCCCCTCATTAGAGCGGATCTCCCACTGTTTAGCGGAGCAGGTGCTGGATCTGTACTGTTTATGGCTCAGCACAGCCCTGATGAGACGTTCCTTCCACAGAAAGCAGAGCTCCAGACATGACAGCTCAACTCCACTGCAAATGTTCCCTGTTCTCCAGGACGCTGCTAATTAAAACAAGCTCTTCACCTGTCAGACCGGAATGGGAATTTCCCAGCTGTTGCAGAGAAGGAGGGGGGTAGCGGGATGGAGGGGAGGCATTGATTTGTGCGTTCAGGAGGCTGAACAGCCCTCCTGCTGATCCCTGGGTAGTCCTATCTGGCGTAGCAAAGCTTCTCGGGGTATTGTGGTCGCTGTGCTGTCAGCATTTTATTGCAACCTAATGAGAACTGGTGAGCATGAGGTGTGTCATCTGGAGAGCGTCCGTGTTTACGGATTCCTTAGGAGATGTGTTCACTAAATATGGACTAACTTGACTGTTGGGTGAAATGACCTTTGCTGGGTTGTTACGAATGGACACTTTCTGGAGTAATTTAAAACCAATAATTGGATTTGTTTATATTTTACCCAACCACGGGTTAAAACAATGCCAAGACAAAAATAAACAAATAGTAGTGTGTTGTTTAAATATGAGCATGAATTTTGTTTTCTTAGCATTATTTAAGATATGCAAACAACGATGATTAGATGATATTACATTAATAATAATAGTATTTTAATCGCATCCAGAATAAAAGTTTGTATTTAAAAAATATTTCTGTGTACTTTGCATATTCATTTTGTTTTTTTAAACACATACGCAAACATACATATATTTAATAAAATTATAAAAATTAATACAGATTTATATGAACAGTACACAGACGTATGTTATGTGAACAGAAACTTTTATTCTGGATGCGTTTAATCGTTTGACACCCCGAAAAATTAATAAATAACATTACATAAATATGATATACAAAAGGTTTGTAATATAAAGTATATATAATTCAAATATAATATAATATAAGTATGACCCAAATGTGATGCGTTACGTAAACTATACAAGTTATACACAAACATAGAGGGGGCCACCGGAAGTATGCAGCTCTAATAATCCCACATTAAGGCGAGCAAAACACAGGCATTAAAACCTATTAAAACTGTGACTCCTAAATGTAATTACTGCCATCGATTTGCAATTGACTGTGAATTCCAGCTATTAATTAAGCCCAAGTCTCGGTAAAAGCATGTATTGTCAGACAAACAATACCCAGCAGGCAAGGACAGAAAACCTGGCCGCTCATCGATTGGCTGGAAATGAAGCGATACATCTATATGTCTTCACATGTGGGGTGTTTATGAGCTGGCGCTGGGCAGAACTGCTTCATGATGCGAAACCTCTTCATTTTGAAGAAACAACCTTTGGAAGCAGAAATCTCATTTCTGGTACACTGCGAAAGCCCTGTTTCTGTAGCTCAGATGGTAAAGCACGGCACTACCAACGCAAAGGTCAAAGTTCGTTTCCAAAGGCACACACACTTGTAAAGCCTGAATGCACTGTAAGTGTCGGGATAAATACGTCTGTCAAAAATGTAAATGTAAAACGCTCCCTGACTGCAATAACGGCCGCCTAATATGACTCGAGATAGGAACACTTCGGGACAGAAGAACAAGCCCATTTGGAAGCCCACGCCATCCGTAGCAAAAGCATATGGTGCCCCCTCTGCTGTCTCCTCTGCAGATGAGATGTAGGAGTGGGAACAGCACTAATGAGAAGGAAGCTGAGACATGGAGGTTTGCTTCTGAATGTAACTCGCTATATACTCGGCAACCACTGGCTGAAATCTTCTGAGCTCCTACTGTGGAAGCACCAATTAACACTACTCCTATTGGGCAAAGAGAACCAGCGGGGTTTTCCCCAGAACTGACAGCGGGTGGAGAGGAGATTGAAATTTTCCAGGAAGACTCTGTAGTTACTCTGTTACACTACATCCATGTCCGTCAGGGATGAGGAGAGAGGTAATCTGAATCTGTAAGAGTGCTAGAGATGAGACACAGTGTGGATTTCCAAGCACGGCACATTATCATTACTGTATGTGAAAACAAACAAATAGGGATTTATAATATTTAAAAAGTGTTATATAAAGCGGCTTATTGCTTTTGTAACACTTCACAATAAGGTTGTATTTTTTAACATTAGTTAATGCACAATGAACTAAATGAACAATTGTTTTGACATTACCTAATATTGACGAAGATTAATTAATGCTGAAAACGTTTTACGTCCATTTATGTTAGCTAATGGATCTACTAAGTCAACTATACCCCCGTAGTCAATAATTTTATCCCTTAAAACTCATCTTAGATCATCAAAAGTGACATATCTTTACATTTTCATGTGAAAAAAATTGTGCTTGAATGTAACGTAACAAATCATGCTTCATTTAGTATACACATATCATGAATATGCAAATTGGCCTCCGCCTCCACTCAATCACACCTGACGTTTTATGGAGAAAATACTCGGCAATGCGGAATTCGCACACGGTTTGTATTAAAATGTTTTAAAAACACTGTATAACCAACATTAAAGGTGAGGTAACATGCTATTTCATGCAGTGTGACTTCTTTACACTGTAAAACGTGCTGGCTTCTCAAGCTTGACATGGTCAACTTGTCAAAATGAACGTATGAACGTATGACGTAGTATTTCTGCTCAATACACATTGCCAGTTATTCCCGTTTTTAACAAGGGTTTTTAGTCCCTAATTGGAGAATTCTCCCCGAAAAGTTATCGAAAGAGCACGCCGACACGTCAAACAGCCAGCGTGAGAAAAAGCAAGCCTGTCAATCCTTTTTCACTCGGCTGATGGAAGTTTACCTGTTTTTGTTTGCTCACTGCATTTCGCTGATGAATGTTATATAAAGGGTGGTTATAACGCTGGTTAAAACGATTTGAAGATCGTTTGAAACTAGTAAATGGAGCTGTCCACGCACCAAAAGATGCAGGACATGAACTGCACAAAGTAAGTCAAACTAAGTCATATGTCTGTGTACGTGCATAATGTAAAGAACACAAACTTATAGTAAAATCAAAGCGATGATGTTTTGTGTGCTCGTGCTGTAGTTAAACCCCTCCCCCACAGGCACGCATCCATCAGCTCGTCTTTATCCGCAAATAATCAATTTATCTTTTATAAATTTGATCACACCAAATACTCTATACTATAGGTACTCCAGATTAAAATGAAGTTGGAAGAAACTGCGTCTTTAAAATTTTGGTTTCACCACACAGGGTCTTCCACAAATACAATCTTATTTTTAAGTGTTAAAATTGCTTTTTATGTATTGTTTTGATTAAATGCCATCCTTCTGTCAAAATACTGTGTGTGCTTGTATAGTCCCTAACATAAAACAACATCTTAATGCAACAAAATCAATGATCGCCTGTGCGTTTTATAAAGCAACAAGGCAAGGCTGTCATAGCCATGCTTTACTGTAAATAAAGAATGACAATTGACCAATCAGCACCCAGGACCAGCTCTCCATCTTTATAATGGAAAATATCAAATATTTCTTTCTGACACATATACGTTTATGCTTCAAAAACGATGGTGGGGGCCGGCAAAAATATCGGCAAGGGAGGTACAAATCTAAACTGCTGGCCCGAGCAGGTCAGGTTTGGATTCTAAAAACTGACTAGTTGATGATAAAATGGCCTGCTGTAATTCTATACTGAAGCTTGTAGCCTTGAGAGCCACAACAACAAAACGCCCGAACGACTACGGAGCTCGGCTGAAGGAAATGTACTGCGACGTGTCACGCATCAATCATGAAGCAACATTCATCCTGTGGCGCAAAACATTCTGTCCTTCACCATACACCAGACATCTTTCTGCTGTCGTCACATGCATATGATGTTCTCCTCTGGGAGAAACTAGTCATTCTTTAAGTAATACCCTAAAGTGAAAGCGATTCTGCACCTTCCCAGTCCTCATCACCCTTAAAGGCTTTTCTCACGTCGCTTGAATACCACCTGAAAATCTGACATCATTTAAGTGCCACTTCTTCACAAAACACCTGGCACGGCTCCTATCAGAGCAAGATTGCCTCGTTCTTCAGTATTATCATCTTTCCCAAGTCAGGTGCGTGTGCGTGTCTGTTGAGCGGAGTAAAATAGCTGCTTTTATCGGCCTTACGGATCCACTCTCCTGAAGTGAGGTGAGTTGGGATAGCAAAAAAGTCTAGCCGCGGGTTAATGAATACTCTGGTCGTGCTGACGATGGGGAATGGAGAAAGCCTGAGCGAGTTTAACCTATGGCCTGTACGGTGGCATCCGTCCCAAACCTAATGTGCCTCTCCACCGTGGAATTGGCACACGGCTGTCGGGCTTCCATTACCACTGGAGACCGAAACCTGGCAGGTTTGCAAAGGCTGGCATGTGCACTTCAGAAAATAACGCAAAGGACTGCGAACGTGATGCAGGAATATTTATGTGTAAGTGATTTTGAGCGACACTGGCAAGGTGCATACAGGGTACCGCTGTGAGTTATGAGCAAAGGGTGGAGACTTGGAGTGTTCCCGCGCACACGTGAGCTCACGCAGCAGGCCTCTGCGTGGCTTCTTCCAGCACCATGTGTTCAGTTACTCGACAGTTGGCCCTGTCCCCCAGAGGACAATATGTTCACATAAGGCACTCCCTCTAAGAGGGTGCAGAGGAGGTTCACAGGAAGAGAACGTTTACAGAGAACGAAAATATATAATGTAAATGAAATATAGAAAATAGATGATTGACTAGCACATACGAGAAAGATTTCGACCTTGTCTCTTTCTCAGGAGAACTGCTGGGACATGATTCAGTCTGCCCTGCATTCGCTCACGCTGAGCCCAAGGCCCAATCGATTACGATCGAACTAGGTCACCCTCTCCTCCTGCTGAGCTCAGGCTTGTGCGTACCCCATCCGCTCCTTTCTCCATCTTTCTCTAATTTTCTCTCTCCTCCCTCCTATGAGTCTCTCTTGGCGGGCACGACGGGCTGCACCATGTCTCATTGAGCAACAGTGGACTGTATCTAGAGAGGGACATTAGGACATTACTGATCCAGAAGAGACTCTGGACAGCAGAAGAACAGCACACACAGTGCATTTTTAAAGCTATATTGTCTGTTTTCAAATTAAAAAACATCTACACAATGTTCTGCGCCACAAGAAAGTGTTGCTGATCAAAAATATGCATTAGGCCAACGGCTAAAATAAGCACAGCAATTTTCAAAGGTAGAAAAATAGGGTCTTAACTCATCTTAACTCAAAACGAAGTCATCTTTTGTAGAAATGGTCAGTAAAAGAGGTGCTTAACCTTTTAAAAATGTTGAGTGTCAGCCTCAGAAGGTTAAACACAGTATATGGTTAGCTAACCAATAAACTGTACACATAAAATGTGTCTTGTGGTGTTTTAGGGGAAAAACAATAAAGATGAATCTTTCTTAAGCTATTTTATTTTATAAACTACAATATAAAATAATATTAACAGTTTTATAATTTTTTATGATTAAAAATCTAGGTTATTACATTAAAAAAAAATTCCCCTTTTCCTAAATACGTGTACAAATATTAGTGTTTTATGCTTAAAAGTGAATATGAACTTGTCTTCTTTGCAGTCTTTGAGGTCTCAAAAATACAGAGCATCTTTTCTGTTATTCATTTTCTGCAAATAAATGCAAATGGAAACAATATTTTTATTTGTAATTTGGGAGAAATATTGTTTGCAGTTCACAGATTGAATTTTTTTTTGAAAAATTGAAAAATTGAAAAATTTTATGTAAACCAATACCTATAAATAGTAAATTCAGAAAAACTAAAAATAATTTTATAATGGTCTTTTCATTTTTCCACGGCTGTTATGCAGTCCGCACTTTCAAAACAATAAAATAAAAGTTAAAAAAATCAAACAACCCATTTTAACTTAACTAAAAAAACAATCCTCGGACAATGTAAAACAACCCTAAACTAATAATGTTACATAATGAACAGAGAGATTTAATGATAATAAAGTAAAAAAACTGTTTTAAATGTAAAAATTGCATTTTTCACATTTTTGTGATCAAATCAAGTGAAATCCTTGTTAATAAAAACAAAAAAATTCTATCTATCAGTTTTACAGAAAAACATGGGATTTGATTCAAAGAGCTCCCGTCACTCCGAAGCGCACAGTATTCATAGAAAGTGCCGACTGCTGTGCGGTTTGTTTGATATAAAGGCATTTAGGTTGAAGTTGATTAAATAGGCAATCAGAGGATGAATTACAGAGCTCTGCAGATCAATTGCTGTAATCCTGATTTTCATAATGGGTATAAACATGTAAACAAAAACCAAGCTCTATCATTTCTGAAAGGATCAGAGCCGGTGCCAGAGCCCAATGGATTTTGGATATGTAATACCCCGAATTCAAAACAAACACGGTCTCTGTGGCTCACTGACGTCTTCTGTCACTTTCCAAGACAACTTCTTTTCCGCGTCGCCGAATGAAATGATTAATTCATAAAATGCAGATCGTGTCTCAGTAAGGCTGGTTAAAAAAACACCACTCGCTTCTCTTCTCCATAATGCACAAACATGCGAAAGTAGAACATTCAACACAGACAATGTGTCAATGTTTGGATTTGAAAGAATCAAAAATCAACAGCTTTCATCATTCAGAAAGTCTGCGAGAGCAGATGGGTGAAATCAGACAAACAGAAGGTTCTGTCAATCTGGAGTGACTACGTCAGACACACACATGTAGTCTGAAGAGTGTGTGGATGAGTTTAAGTGTCCATTAGTCCAAGAGCACCGAAGCAATGTATGTTTGCTGAGTGTGTGTGGAAGACAGGCACTCTGGCAATGTGTTGGCCACGGGGTCTGTCAGAGAGAGATTAGACAGCCCAGACAACACTCATGCATTAATATTCCCCACCACACCTCTCCTCAATTCAAGTGGAATCACGCTAGAAACAGGTAGCGCTCGTCTTCCAGTAAGAACTTGGTAAGCGCCTGCCAAACGAAAATCCAGAGAAAATGTGAGAAAAAAACTCACTTTGCAGTGTTATGGAAGATTGACTGCAGCATTTGTGTTGCACACGTCATTTGGGTTAACATTAACTGGCCCCTGTCAGCTGTAATGTTTGAATTATTTGTTGTGCGCACGTGAGGGAGTCTGTTTGCCCGCTGGATGCCACTTTTGCAATCATCCGTATTATTAATGTTACTTTAGTGTCAACTCCGCGCGTCGGCCCCCAGCGTGACAACTCGCAAATGCATTTGTGAAGAAAGCCGTGCGGGGAAACCTATTCTGCGCACGCTGTGCTACTGGATAACGTGTGCATTGCATTTTTTTAAGCAGCGGTAAGAAAAGCACATAAAGGCAGATGATTGACGCTTTCCGTCACCGTTCCTGCCTTTTTGGGCTCCACGTTTCGTTGATATTGTCTGGAGGAAGCTGTTATTATTTCATCGTAAGACATTAAATATTACATTTTACAATAAAAGAGAAATTCTGTTTCCGCCGCGCGGGCTGTCTCGCGGACAAAACTCATGGGCGGTGTAAAAATAGTTCCAAGCGCAGCATGACAGGCAAACGGGGATTTGTTTCTAGAGCTCATGTTTTATGTTCTCGTGCCCTGTATCTAGCTAAGAAAAGGCCACTCGGAGCACAAGCATTCGAAGTACTTTAACCCTTATGAAGTATATCTGCCCATAACTGCATATACAGGTCAAATCATATTATGTTTCAAACTTTTATCACGCTAAAGAAGGGTCATGACTCCTTCAAGATACCACCCACACACGTCCCCACAACATACCGAACCATGGAGATAAATTATTTCTGAGTTGTATTCAGCAGCAGTCCAAGGACGGCTTTGATTAAGTCTTTGACTGACAGCTGATGGTAATGTAGGATCGAGTGTGTGTTTGATTTGAAAGAAGACTCTCTGGTGACTGACCAGCACAACGCTCCAGTTAATGTGGATTGAATGAGAAACAAACATGAGCAGCTTCTGTATGACTCTGATCTGAAACATCTTAGATCGAGTGTTGGAGCACAGTGATGTGTTGAGCTCATGTCTATTTGACGGCTCGACAAGAATAATAAAGTCATTTTGACAAATGGGTAGTTGACTAATATACTGTACATGTTTCCTATGGTGTGACAGCAAAAATGCTGAAAAAAATGTACAATAAACATAAATCTCTCTTACGCTATTTTATATTATAAATATAATAATATAACAGTTTGTTTTCTGAATATTTATTGTCAAACCAAAGGATACATGTAAATCTGTCAACTACCCAAATACAGAATCAGTTTTTTGTGTAAGATATGCGGGTACAGAGCAATGTTGCATAAATCTGCATCTGTCCAGCCAAGCACATCTGCTGTTAATGCTATTTAGAGAAACAGAAAACTTATTAATATACCATTTACATTTATTTTACATTCTTTAAAAAGGAAACAAATGCTTTATTTCATTGCCATCCTCACGAAACCTTGGATGTCCAGAAAAGCTGTTTTTAATGAAATGGAAAAAAACTGTAATTTTAAATGAACAAATACTGCACTTTTTAATACGTTTATGGGTTAAATATTTGCTAAACCCAGTGACAAACTTAGCAGATGAATAATAAGGATGATTTATGGCAAAATATAAAAATGATGAAATATGGAGATACGTGGTTTAAGAAGGAAAGCAGCGATATGTAACTTATTAAGTTTAAGATAATTCAATATTTCTTATTTGAATCCGTTTACAGTCCTACTTGATTATAAAATTATAAACCTGTCACCAAGCTTGCCAAAAATGTTTATATGAATTTATCGTTTAAGACCTTAATAGAATTTCTAGATCACGGTGTTACAGCAGCTATTCTTATATTTGTGGTGATGCCAGTAAAGATTTTGGCAGTGAGAGTAAAAATCTGAACTGCAGGCACGACGGAGCCAGCAGAAAATATCCTTATTGTTGAGGCCTGCATTTGTCTCAGTGTTGCTCCAGCATGTGGCCTCCCTCACCCACGCTTTTTTCCACTGAGCAGTGAGTACAAGGCAAATCTGAAGGTGTGGGCTCCTGATTTGTTTTCTCTTGCAAATAATGACAGATGGATATATGCAAACTCTCCATCAAAATCCCAGAGTCCGTCATAGCCAAGTGTGGACTTCTGATAGATCTCACCCCACACGCTGGGTCTACGTGATTGCTAAATTAATCGACCCGCGCATCTCCGCCAATTAATCCATCCGTCTCGCTTTGCCGACGGTCTGCAGGTCCCTCGTTAAAAGCAGCTCTTCTCCTCCTCTCTCATCCTTTTCTCATTATCGACGAGATCTTCTCTCTCGCTTTCTCTCTCCACCGGAGCAGCTGCCCCCCTGGAGGCTGATTGCAGCTGTACGTCTCTCGTCTTTGTTTCTCATGCGCACTGCGAAAAGGCGCTTAGGTACGCTACTCTGTTACATGCCGTCCTTTCCATCGGTCTCCTGGCTGACTCAGATGTCCCCACCCATCCAGAGCAGGAAGCCGAGCCAGGGAGAGGGAGAACGCTCGGGGAGGGGGACAGATTGTACTGTGATCCCATCCAAATTATGAGTGAAGATACCAGGCTGGCCTGGGAGAAGTGCCGCTCTGTTCAACCTAATAGAATGTCCGTGTTGTGTTGTGTCTGTGTTCCCAGAGAGGAGTCAGTGACCAGAAAAAAGGCTGAAGGCAGAAATCTGACAAGCGTGTGGCTTAGAAGTACAAAAATATCACACACCAGAAAAAGAGAGATGCTTTTTATAATGCTTGAGCAGAATTGTCTTATTCTTGGATTTCTAGAAATCTAAGCTCAGCTTCTTGAAAGCCAACATCCTGCTGGGTTTAGCTCCAATCTAAATCAAAACACCACTGAACAACATAATTAAAGCAAGAATAATCAGGATTAGTTGAAAATTACATGCAGGTGTGTATGAGCTAAACTCTCGGCAAGACTGCGGCCCTCCAGGAGTGAATAAACACCATATGTGCGCATTTAAACTGCGTAACCATTTCAATTGATATATTACCTTGGTCTTCCTATTTTAGAAAACCTATGTCACCTTTAGAAAAAACACGAGTCAGGCTGTCAAGGTTAAAAATGTCCCTCTCTCCCCCTTTTAGATCAATTACTTCCCTGTGTTCATGTCATCCATTTGCCGGCCCGAGGAGAAGCGAGAATCTAATTAAGGTTTATTCCCGCGTGTTGTACGTGACGTGTCTCCATCCTACCCAGGTCCCAGTCGGTGGAAACGCAGCAGTCGCTAAACTCTGGTGGAAAGAGGTTGTGCCACTCAGCCTGCCACCTTTGAGCGTAGGGCAGTTAATGCAACCTGACAGCACGGACTGGGGTTAGACCCACCCAGGTACATCTGGGGCTTGTAGGAACAGCTTGGAATAGAGGAAATAGCACTCCAGGGAAAACACAGAACACAAGAGAAATGGAGTGGAGGAGAGGAAAAGAAGAGAGAGACAGAGAAGAGAGAGAGAGAGAGAGACAGAGAGAGGGGGGACGCTGAGATTGTGTCTTGAGTTAACATTTCCTTATCTTGACAGGAGCTGTCCAACAGTGTGGTGCTGAAACGAGTCACATAGTCACCAGAGCCATTCTGAATCCCATTTGTAGTGCTCATAAAAGGAAAGTGAGGAAAGCTGAGGAATGTCCAGTGAAGGAAGATTTGATTTAATGTTACCTGCTCCCTGTCTCGTAGAAAACCCTCGCCGCACATATGTTCTATTTATGTCCGCTAACCGTGTGTCAAAACCAGAAACATTTCAGTATAGCATATATATGTTTAAGCCCAATTTTGTTCAAAATGCTTAGCGATTTACACTGTGACATTAAATCTAGAGGCAATTATCATGAGCTACAAAGCGAGAAATGGCCGTGTTTGGTTGCTTAGCTTTCAAATCATCACAAACGACCACAGTGGAACCCGGATCCTCGAATACCAAATGACCGGCGAGGATCAAACAGGATAAATGAATCTCCGTGAAGATCATAAGACTGTTGAGCTTGCAGACCATCTGATCTCGTCCCAGCGCAAGAAGCACCAGCCATTGGAGTACGCAGATAAAAAGGAAATGTATGAAATAATAATGGCGTCCATAAAATATGCAACGCTAATGCACGAGAGCTGACATGTAGAAAGGGGCTGTGAGTGCGGCTGGAAACGGTGGCTGCATTAGTCACAGCGCTCGTAGGTTCCACCTGGCTCTCCCAATGCATTCTGGGAAAGCTGCCATTGCCTGAAGAGAAATGCATTAAAATAAAATGAGCCTCTAGCTCTTTGTTGAGCAACAATGCTTGCAGTGAGCCGTGTTTCCTTTCAATACTGCTAATGTGGTGGATTGAGATTTGGAGAGATTTTCCATGTCTGATTTTAGACGCGGGTGGTCTGCAGGGCACTTCACGTCACATGACTCTGTGTCTACGCTAAAGCAATAGTCTTAATCGTAGCATAGGGAATATACGTACTTTAATTAATGTTAAAAAGGGTTTAAAGGCCCAAAAATGAAATTTCTGTCATCATTTGCTCATACTCTTGTCATTTCAAACACGTTTGACTTTCTGCAGAACACAAGAGAAGATATTTCAAAGAATGTTGGACGAACAACATGGGTACCCATTGACTTGCATTGGTTTTGTTTCCCTACATTAGAAGTCAGTGGGTACCGATGTTGTTTGGTTACCAACATTCATCAAAATATCTTCTTTTATGTTCTGCACAAGAAAGTCATACAGGTTTGAAATGACAACAGGGTGAGTTAATGATGACAGTAAATTCATTTTTAGGTGCACTATCCCTTTAACAGAAGCTTTCTCTTATTTCTCATGTTCTGTAAATAAAAGTGTACAGGCTTTTGGAAACTCTCTTTTTGTGCCACGACATTATGAATATCTTGAGTGTACAGAAGATTGAATTTGCATATTAACTGCTACACTGGCTGAGAAAACAGAGACCTTTAAATATAAGTAGAGTGTAAATAAATACAACTGTATAAAAATCCATGTTTATAAAGCTTTCTGCACATTTATTTTAAAATAAGAAAATGTAGTGATGTTTTTTTCTTTGTATGCTTAATGTAAATGTATGTTCTTGTGTGTATACAGCAAAGTAGGGTTTTTAAAGTGTCTAATACCACATAAAAAATCTGGGATGAGAGTGCAGTTTGGGACTGTGTCAAGTGTTTTTTATTTTAACTTATTTTAACTTATTTTTAACTTATTTTAACTTATTTTTAACTTATTTTTTAGGTCCGATTTTCATGCTACCGGCATTCTTTTTAAAATGATGACGATGGATCAAAGGGTTTCATACAAAGTTGTGTTGAGTTTATTTTTAACTTTACACTCTGATGTTTTTGCATGCAAAATATTTAATTGTAATTAAAATACATAAATGTTTGAATAACTAAAAATATTCATTTTAAATATTAATATTTTAAAGCATTTTCACCAGTACTTGCAGATTCTGTGCCCCCACTGCATAATGCATATTCATATGTTGAATTATTTTCTACCATCACTGATGCTTTTTGCCATTTATTATATGCTATATTTTTTCTGACCCATTTGTTTCCCATTTCGGTAAATAAACAGACTTTAAAAGTGACATGCCCCTCTTTCTTTCTGGCTAATAGAGACAGCAGAGTGAACTGAGATCCATTTGTGCAGCGGTGAGGTACTAAGAGCATACCTCACCTGTTCTCTAATACTGCCATCAAGCTCTTACTCTCTCTCTCATTCCCTCTCTCTCTCTCTCTCTCTGTTTTTAACTTAGTGCAGTGTTCCAAAGGCAGGTATGTAGCCCCCAGGAAACAAATGTGTGCGTGTGTGATTGAGAGACACACTCTGTTGGAGGCACGTCGAGTCCTGATGACTCAGAGTCAGCTCTGCACCAGAACAAAACAGAAGAACAGGAGAAAGAATAAGAGAGAGAGAGCGAGAAAGACAGAGAGAGGGCCAGCAGACATTGTTAGACAGAGAAAAGGTCTGTGTCCAGAGGAGTGCCTACCTCTCTTTGTGCTGAAAACCCAAAGACAGTGAAAAAAGGAACAGAACCAGTGAGGTGCCTGAATTCTCACA
This sequence comes from Triplophysa dalaica, assembly GCF_015846415.1. Taxonomy (NCBI): domain Eukaryota; kingdom Metazoa; phylum Chordata; class Actinopteri; order Cypriniformes; family Nemacheilidae; genus Triplophysa; species Triplophysa dalaica. Next base: position 11,012,540 of record NC_079560.1, read on the forward strand.
CACAATGGGTGTGTGATTTGATCGCTCTAAAAACTGTGTAGACATTTGGAAAGCAAGTCAAAGGGAAACTGCAGACATTCTGATACACAGTAAGGAGGGAATTCACTAGGAACAAATTTTGCTGATAGTGATGTTTATTTGCACACGCCACCTCCCTCGATTAAGAGCTTTGTTCACTTAGGAATTTTACAAAGTACATGACACCATAAGGCGGCCACAACATCTACAATTGCCTCAGTTTAGTTCTCTGTGCTACTGTAGGGTGTGGAGGAAAGTGCAATCTGACGGGAATGTACAGCAACATTTCACAATACAAACTGATTTGGAAACTCCAAATGGTGGACCAATTTATTAATTAAAAATTAATGAAGAAAATCATAAATAAATAAAAATGAAATAAGTGCAATAATATAAAAACAAATAAAAGAATATATAAATCAATAAATAATTAAAATATTAGTTTATTTATTTTGATTTTACATTTTTAATGATTATTTTTCATAATTTTTATTTTCAGGTTTCAATTCTATTTATATCTTAAACATTCTTTAAATATTTTTAACTTATGGTTTGTTTTAAGTTTTATAATTTTGTATAGTTTAGTCTATTTAAATATTTCCACATTTTCCTATTTATTTCTTTCCTTTTAAATTTCCGGCTTGGACAACGTGGATGTAGGACAGTTCCCACCTCAACCCGGAAATGATTTCTGAAACGGCGCTGTTTTAATTTCAATACATCCTTGTTTTATTGCTACTTAAACATTAATAACATTACATGTTTGAATGTTGCTTAATATTTACAAAATCCAGACGTTACTTCCAGGTTTGGGAAATCTCCAAAGTGTCACAGCACAGCATAAGTAAACCATAGACAGGGAGAGTTTTTTAATGAATTTACTCCTACTTGTTTAAAATAGAATTACGATGTACAGAAGAAATTGCTGAACAAGCTGACACAACTGAGCACTCCTGGCTGAAAGACGTCCTATAAAACATGAGTGTATCAACAACACTGTGACAGATAACAGCAGCTATTAAGATTGAATAAAAACAAACGTGTGATGACTGCTAATGGTATCACAGATGTCTACATAAAAATTTGGGATGTTTCTTTGCGCCTGACTGGTGCTATTTCTCCCAGCAGCCAAACACTGCATATCCATCCAGTTTATGTCTCATGATTAGACAGTGAATAAAACAATAGAACTGACGGTTAAAAAAGTGGTGTGGGATAGATTCGAGCCACTATCACTCCACCACAGCTCTCACATGTCGAGCACATCCACCACCGCACCATGACTCCGATGTCCAAGACATCTTTATTATTAGAGTTCATTCACTTACGGCTGCCTCGCGAAAAAACTGACTCAAAAGTGTTTTGCTGCCTTCACACAGCAACATGTGCCAGCGCTTCTATATAAAGCTTGTCATTACGTCGCCTTCACTGTCACATGAGAATCAAGCTGCGTTAAATGTATGCAGAGCGGCCTGCACAGCGGAGGCACAAACACACACTGATAATACATGCAGAGCAGATTTCCTCAGCAGTGAGAGAGAAACTGAGTTCTTAAACACGCGCTTCTGAGGAACCCTGCTTTCCTTTTTAAGAAATCTCACGCAACACAACGCTGCATCACATCACATGTTTGTCTGAAACAGACACCGGCACATACCGACTTGGAGAGGTGTGTTATTGTTAGGTTGGGTAATACTGGTGCTTTGTGTATATGGATGTGCAGCTTTCTAATAAAAGTCTTGCCATTTGCGTATCCGAACATGCGCTGTCATGATGTAACCGCTTTGTGCGTCGAAAAGGAACGAGCTGAGAGATTGTACGATGCGAGCAAATTCACTTTGAAGACAAAATTCTGTGCTTGCTACTTTCCATAAATGCACTTTCTTGTCTCTATTGACTGACATCTAAATAATCCTACAAAGATTTTTTGTGTGTTATTTTAAATTTCATCTTGTGTGTTTTATGTCCCAAGGGTTGCACAAATTGCAACCCCCATGACTTATTACAAAAAATGAAAACTCTAGTCCTCGAAGTTGACGATCAGCATTTTCTGAAGGTTGAGGATCATCGTTCAATGACCAAAGACTTAATTTTTCAAGAGTTTCACATCCTACTTTGCGCTCTGTCCATGGAACGTGGCCGATGGTTCACAGGAGGGGAGGATAGATTGCTGTCTATACAGAAGCTGGGTGAATAGGTTCTGCGTCAGCACAGAAGCACTTCCTAATCAAAGCACAAGCCTAGAAGAATTTGTTTTATCGCTTGGCAACAAAACACGAAAGCACATTTACCAAACAAAGCCCCTGTCATGGCGGATGGAAAGACAACGCTAAAATCACCAAGCACATCTTACCACGACGTGGAAAAAGCAGAAGAAATATTGAACAATGTCGTGTTTTTTACAGTGGGGATCTGTAAGGGGTTTTAAAGACACTGGCAGATCCGCCTCGCTTCACTGCATTTAACACAAATGCTTGTCCTCAGGGAAGCGGTTTCCAACTGTATTATTATTATTCCACCAGTTGTTATTTTGATACGTACAATATTTTCGGATTTGTTTTTTGCATGATTCACAAGCTGCGCCGACAGTTTAAGGAGTGAATTAAAAACAGAAAAGGCGATATTTCCTTAAAGAAACAGTTCAGCCAAATGTAAAAATTTGCTCATCATTTACTCACCCTCTTGACATTTCTAACGTGTGTGACTTCCTTTCTTCTGCAGAACGCAGTAGAAGATATTTTAAAGAATGTTGGTAACCGAACATTGATTTGCATTGGTTTTGTGTCCAGACAATAGAAGTCAATTGGCACCGTTGTTCGGTTACCAACATTCTACCAACATTACCAACAAATGACAGAAATGACAAGTGGATGAGTAAAACTTTCATTTTTGGGTGAACTATCCCTTACAAGAGCTCATAAAAAAAGTCAAAATATCTGTTTTAATGAAACAAATGATTTATCCAATAAAGTCTCCAAAGGACAAAAGGGCTTTAAAACTGTGAAAACTCATTTTTAACCCTTGGTAAACATAATCCTGGATTATCTCTTTTCACACCGTTCACAGAGTTAATAATTAAACCCAGTTATTCAGGACTTCACACCATACATTTGTAAACCCTGGCCCGTGTGCTACTTTGCATATTTATGAGGTCAATTGCACTGACTGGACATATAACATTGGTATTTGCATTTTAATGTGGTCTATAACACTGATGAATATAGCTTGTGTCAGACATTTTAATAAAGGCTTCTCCATCTGTAGAAATGACACCTATTAAGTCCGCGCTGGCTGTTTTGAGTCCTCTTAAACATGCAAAAACAAATAATATGCTCTCTGGAGACAACAGTTAATGCTATGCTGTCACAGCTCAACATTTCTCTTAGACGCGAAAGTTTTGGAGACATTACAAAAGGCATGCATATTTAATGAGGTGAGCTCAAGAGGTAAGCAGCGTGTGATTGGTTGTGTCATTTCACAATGTGAATCTAATATCTGATTAATTCATAAAAAACTGAATTTTTAAAAGGGTTGCTGAAATGATGTGTTAACCAGAACAAAATAGGATACAAATGCTTATTTGAGTTACAACTAGTAAACCCAGGCAGAATTTTCTAAGGACAAAACTGTCCTCTTGGGTAAAGGACACGGACATCAATATTTCAAAATGGGTCCTTCAATAATAATGAGGCTATTTCTCTTTTAACTGTGAAGATAGGAACAGGCCTTGAGACACAAAGGGTTTAAAGGGCCTGTCTCGGGGCTCTGAGGTATTTCCAAACACCTGCGAAACACAAACAGCATACAGGCTGAACCCACGGGCTGCCGACCGCATCCTCTGCGGAATTAGAAATGGAAAAGAACTCTTGCTCCTTCAGGTGGGAACCGTCTCCACAGCAACCAGAGTATCCAGGAGAATAGCAAAGACGAAAACGTATTCAGTCCAGCATTGACAAAAGAACGGCCTCCAACGAGTTCCTTGTGAACGGTTGTTATTTGGCTGTCACATCACAGTCTAAACACCTGTTGCAAAACATCGACCTACACAGATCACGTACAACATTTTTGGGCTTATATGTTGGAGTATGTCAACGCATTTATTGTCGTGGGGTAAAAAAGTCGAGTATATCCACACAGTGTACAGTATAATGGAAACAGGTCTTATCTGGCTCTCAAATGGTTGCTAGGTTACAAACTAGGACATGGCTTGACACATAGGCATGGGGGGTACCGCTGATTTCATCAAAGTCTATCTCTCGCATCTGCGAGATCGGCACAGCTTTTTTAACTTGAACTCACAAACAAGTGAAACGAGTGGAGCAGCAAGCTGATTCAATCTGGCGAGCGTGAAGAGAGAACGCTAAACGCGAGCATGCTAATTCACTAAGCAGGAGAGTTATCATTTGTGATGGTGACAGTTTTCTCCAACCATCTCACATTAATGCGCTATTTTTTTTTGCTGCTGGCATCAGTTAAGATCATAAAGCTTTGCATCGCTGCAGATTTGCCCGGGCAATTTCAATCAGCTGTGCTGTGTGATATCCACCGCATTCATTCTGGCACAAGACCTCTACAGTTTACACATCTAAAACACCAGACCTAAAAATGGTTGATGATCTGTAGAAAAGTATTCACACCTGAATTTTTAACGCTCAGCACTGTGTGTTTGACAGATTTTTGACACTCATTAACACATAGAGCTTGTGATGACTATGGAACATAAACTAATGCAGCTGTGCCATAAAGTATGCATATTTATTGCAAGTCTTTTTAGGGGAACCCATACTTGTGTTTTTTCTCTAAATTTCAATCCGGTTACTGTGATTATTTACATCTCTCAAAGACACTAGATATGTTTATATCCACAGATTTAATGCACAATTTGGAATATTGCGTAAAAATGCTGGATGGAAATGCCACGTTGAGCATAAACTCTAAAAGTAAAAACTGTGCATATACTTTTTCATCCAAATAGTAATGTGCAATAACTATGACGGAAACACATTTACCAAATAAATTGATGCATATTAAAATGATCTTTGACTTTGTGGTCAAGTGGACTCAATCGGTTCAAACTCATTGCAGAGCATCTGGAATGTTGTTCTTCAATGCTTTAGCCAAAGTCAGTCATAAAAGTGGTTTGGTATTATTTCCCAAAACTATATTGCATTCCTAAAGGAAAGACAACCACTTCCGAAAACCATGTTTATTTCTTTCATCTGCGCACTCTGTGGCCCAAGTTATTTATTATATATATCTTTTATTAAAAAAAAGATAACCTACAGGTCTCCTATTGTAGAAAATCTATTTTCCTTAGTGATGTTTGGTGCCAGGAAGTTATGATTTTGTTCTCTTTGACCCACTGGATGGAAACAGTGCTTTGTTCTTAAATGTTTTATGCAATATTCCAATTTCGCGCATATGTTGCCTGCTAAAAAGCTACTGTGAACATATTAAAAAGTATATTTTAAAGAGAGACGACTGCTAATCCATTCAGAACTGCCCATGTTTCCAGAAGTACCAGATAAGACATCACTTGATGGGAAGTCCCCCGTGACAGAGTTCTTAACACCTGTGCGTGACATAACATTACCTTTTAGAAACCTGGCATGCAGAGAAAAGTGTCGAGGCAAAAGCCATCAGAAATATAGACTCAAATTCAGCCAAAATTGTGAGGAAAATAAGGTCCAGGATTTGATTCAACCCGGAGTCTCAATGCAGAGAACAACGGCTTGGCACAAATCTATCACAGCACATCACAGTGTAAATGTTTCATGCTTGGAGGACAGTGTTCAGCAGCAGGGACCGGAGAGCTCATAAAGACGGATGAGGTTCAGTGTAGAAAAATCCTGCGGGAAAACCACAATCTACAAAAGTAGTGGGACACAGAAACCCACAGTACACGCCCAACTGTAAAGACCTAGAACCAAAAATGTTAATGTCTCTTATGTGTCTCTAATCATCCAGTCCAAGCCCATACCTCAATCCAGCTCAACATCTGTGAAAAGATAAAAAATAGCCGTCTTGGTTCACAAAAAAATGATATATTTTGGCAAAATTATTCAATTATAGAGCCAAGATTGTGTTAGCAAGTAACCTACTGTAAATACATTCACAGCAGGTGTGATTGCTGGCAAAAGAGCTCTTACCCATCATTATTTTCATTATATTATTCTCAAACCACCCACAGTCTATCTTAACCAGCCGCTTAATATGCTAAAATAGCTCCATGGCATAATCGTTTATATGAACTCACTGTATTCCTTCTTTCTATTTGTCAGATGCAGTTCATTTTGCGCTCATACATCAGTTTAATTTAAGGGAGATGTTCATTTACAATTTCCAGCGATCACGGCAGCGGTAATTCATCAAATTCTGATCAAACGGCCACAGGACACGCAGTGCAGTAGAGCACACGTACAACATTTAAAGGGCCAGTCCAGGTGCCTGGACTGCAGTGATGGAGTGATGTTGTACAACGCCAGTGCAGCATGTCAGATCACAGTCTGCTGCATCCTCCACACCCCTGTGCTCAGAAGTGGCAAGCGAGAGGAGAAATCTGCACCATGCAAATGGCGTTCAGCACTAGTTTTGGGGGTGTGTTAGCCGATTCGCATAATTCCTTTAGTGAATCGGGCACGAAAGCAACCCAGACAGTGCGCGCGAATAAACAGCACAATTTATTCTCGGTGATATCCTCCCACAACCTTTTCTATTTTAAACATTCAAATATAGCAATATTTTTGGATCGTCTCTCTTTTGTCCTTGTGGAGTGTTTTGTGTTGATGATTGTCAATAGATCTCACTAAGAAAGTCATTCCATGTTGAGTGGTAAACTCACACCCACCCACACAAACACACACTGGCACGTGAATGGCATGGATTTGTGAAATTTTGTGATTTTTATACTAAGCTAATACATTTTTTATTATTTCTCTTAAATTCACACCTAAACCTAACCATCACAGGCAAAACTCCATTTAATGTTTTTGAGCCTTTAGGAAGTGTTATGTCTAAACCCCATTTCGCCCCCCCCCACACACACACATATACAGTATATACTGCATGCACTATGTATGTGTGTCTATATATATACATTTATATATTTAGTCTACTTATAATTTGTAAGAGCTGTCTCAATATCTCCATATTTTTATTACGTGGTTATCGAGGCCAAAAGACTTTGTGATAACAATATTATTATGATATAAGTTTTAACGTTATTTCTAAATAAATGAAAATAAATAAACAGATTATGAACAACGAAGCAAAGAATATTCCTTTTGAATCAAAATACTAATTTAATTTTCAATCGCACATAAATATGAGTGTAGGAAGGCGGGGAGAGTATACATGCATGTATATTAAGTTCAAATGCAATCATCAAATATTTGCAGTGTATGTACTGTATAAACATACCATTATATTTGGTTGTGATATATATTATTATATATGATTATATTATGTGATATATATAGAAAAAATTGTTTTATATATCTAATAGGGAACAGAAGTCGTTTGAATCACATTTAGGAAGCAAATGACTGCTAACAAATCGTCAGCGTCCCTTTGTCACCCTATTTATGTCCTATACATCATTACTGGCCGCACCTTACACTTGTATTATAAATCAAGCTCAAATCCAAATCCCTGTTTAATAAGCTGAGATGGTCACGTTGGCTGTCTCATTTGTCGTATTCACATGTCTGCGGCTGGCAAAATGCCTAATCTGTTTCATTTGTGTCACAGATTGTCCCCTCTCTCACTTCATACAGAAATAACCGCGTACTGTACATCTTCGGTTTAGAATTGTTTACTCACCAGACTAACGGACAAGTTTACCAGCATGGTTGGATAAGAAACAATGGGCAGTATGAGGGTCGTTACGAGCGTCTAATTAAGCCATTTGCTTTGTGCGACAGCACGCTAGTAATTGCTGCTCGGCTATGACAGTACTGTTGTATATTTGCTACTGAAATTAAAGCATGTAATTAATTGGACCAACACAAAGTGGCTCACGCTGGCCTCTTTCAGCAGGATGTAGGTAATTAGGGGATTGTGATAAACACCGTCCAATAGGGAGAGCACCCTCGCACGACACCGCGGCGCTCAAGGTGCTTATGAACCATGCGTCCAAATGGCTGTTTCTGATTGCCTGCATTCACCAAAGCATTCAACACAATCGTCATCAAACTGCACTCGGCTCCATGAAAAAGCCTCCTCTCCAGGTACCTGGCGATTATCGGGATCTTCACGAACATCGAGCGATGCTGCGAAAACACCATCTTAACCGCGCCGTTTGCACCTTCACGCAAGAGGTGAGAGTGAAATGTGGGCGATGGAAACTACACACACACAAACGCGCAGGCTTAAGGCAGTCTGGAGGAGTCTGGAAAAGTAAAGGCGTTCCCCGTGAAGCTCTGTGCTGATTGCACCGGCTCAAGTGTCTTCTGCAATCACGGCTCAAGGCACGGCTGATCTGATTACGTCGCTGTCACTGATGATTTCTGAGAGAGTTCGAGTGTGCTCGCGCAAAGAGCAGGTCCCATCCGAAGGAGCTGGAGAGAAAAGAGAAAAATGCGACGCGGCCTGCTGAATGCCAATGCCCGCCACTTGCATTAGAGAGCTGCCGCGAGTGCATTTCCTGACCTCGGCGAATGAACTTTAAATGTCCTCTAGAAAAACTTTCCATTTATGTAATGGAACAAAGCAACAGATTCAAAACAAGAAAATGATTTTAAAGCAAAGTGGCAGCATGTCAATGCCATTATAGAAAATACATTTTGTTTATTTTTTTAAAACTATTAAATGTCAAGATTATTATTAATTATTTAAACAAAATAAAATAATGTATATAATTTATTACATTAATAAATAATCTATCTACTGTAAATATTAATATAATAAATTCATAGAACAAACTACAATTTCAACATTTGAGATGCATGTTGTATATCATATATATACTGTATAAATGGTCCATATATAATTTCCCCCAAACTGTAAATATTTTTGGTCGTTGTTATTTTGAAGCCTTTTCAATTTCTGATCCTGTAACGCACATGTAAAACACTTGTGAGTGAATGTGGGCCAATATCTCTAACGCTGATTAAAGTGAGAAGTTTTAAACATTTTGCTCCATACATATTTGGAAACCAGCAGAACTATGCGAAAGAGATCAAAGGAACAAGAGAATGAAAATAATGAGTGAGCAGCAAGATTAAGCGCTGAGTATTTGAGATGAAGGTGGAATGAAAGAATAATGAGAGTAACAAAAATCCAGCTCTGGACAATCTAGAAGCTGTAAAGTGCAGCACAGCAACAATGAGCTTTAAATCAATGTGCTGAGATGCACAGGAAGCACTTCAAATCCTAAAAGTAGCTGTACTGTAAATCACAGCAGCCGTCAAAGACAGTTAGGTCACTGTGTCACTTCCTTTGTGCATTTGCCTCCGCTCCCCAGAGTCCACACGAAACCACTGAAAACGTCAGATTAACTTTAAAACTAACTTTAATTTAAAAGATAGTGATAGCACGTCAAACAGTATTTCTGGATAATTGTTATGTAAGTTGCATGTACTGAATGGGGGCACAGAAATATGACCTGGACAACACACCACATGTTATGAGTCCACTCTGTCTTCCTCAAAGGGTGAATTGGGCAATATGTTACTCTGCGATTTACGCAAAGAATTAAAACAATATTGTAATGCACAATATTAACGCATACTGTAAATCATATTTGCTGCAAATGTATTTTTTCATAAACCAGCCTGGCAAAGGTTTTATATTCAAAACCTCTACATTTTTTTCATTTAATAATAGCTTTTACTGCTTTTTGAGACAAAGCTAAGTACTTCATATACTAGGCCAGTTTTTCACACGAATACAAAATGTGATCCACTTGATCACGTGAGCATAATAATTTATAATTTGATAGTTTTTATAGTTTTATACATTATTCCAGTGAATTGTATAATATTTAGACCTAGATAAGACTGCTCTGACACCAAACTAACTAAATAAAATAAATAAACAAATGAATATCTCTCAATTCTCAGTCTTTCTAATTAATAGTTTAAAATGGTAGTCAAAAGGTTCCCAGAACTGTTTGCTTTCCTACATTCTTCAAAGTATAATCTTTTGTGTTCAACAAAACAAAGAAATTTATAAAATATGGCAGTCAATGGTGGCCAAGAACTGTTTTGTTACAAGTATTTTTTCAAATATTTTTCTCTGTGTTGATCATAACAAACGCTTTAATACAGATTTTGAAAAGCTTGAGGATGAGTGAATGTTGACACAATATTTTTTTGGGTGAACTGTCCCTTTAAGGTCACCACACAAAAAGTATTTTTGTGATACTTTTGCCTCAACATGCGTTGTCCCTTTCATTTATTTCATACAAACATGTGTTAAAATGGCACATAATGTGTTAATATTAATACATCCTTTCGGGGGCTCCTCGGGCATTTCTCACCATTACAAAGGATTAGCTTTAGCATTAGCTTCAATATTCGACTGAATTCGTAATATAGCTTCAGACCCCCATCGAACGCATAGTTGCACAGAATCTTTCCTAACAAAGTGTCATCATACATTATGCAGAGGACCTTATTGGGACACTGCCTGCAGTGAAGAGTTGCGGCCTTGTTGAAGACTGAAAAATTCAAAATTTCAATAATCCTCAAAGCCACAGTGAGAGCAGAATGCTGTGATTTCCATGAATCACATGTCTGCCGCCAATATTATCATCTCTGTGTGTGCTTGCTGTGAGCTCGTCTATCTGTGAAATTGTGTAATCCTCAGAGATATTGCCAAGAATAATTTTATTATCTCTCTAAATAGCAAAATGAGCTGTAACCGCTTCCTGCAAAATCCCAATCCCCCATCCCGCCGAACGTTGTTTAAAAATAAATGCGCAAAACTTTTGTAAACATGACCGAGATATACGTTTTTATTTCATTTTTTTCCCTTTGCCTCTGAAGTCTCCGGTTATTTAAGCAGCAGACATCTGACAGAAACAAATAAAAAGAATTCAGATCTAAAAGCGGAATTTGGGCTGCCATTCCATTTTCTCAGGCCAGAATGTGTTGTTTGTTAAAGCAGCAGTCGGGTGCTCTCGCCTCTGTCAGGGGAGATGTGAGTAGGAGGATCTCGGGTTTGCGCATTTCAGACCTGGAGACTCGGGGGCTCCTCGCGCATTTCTCACCGCTGTTGTTGCTGGTGTTCAACACTCTCTACAAATAACACGCTATTCTTAGACGGACATCACAGAGGTGATTGGCTGTCAGCACTCAGACAGCATGAAGAACTAACAAGCGTGCTGTTGTTATTTCCGGAGCTTTGAGAACATTTTTAATTGGGCGCTTTGATATAATTTCACAGGTCACGCTGAAATAAATTAGCCATTAAATGCGTACCCTTTCATTGCTGTCTTCAAATATCATGGATTTCACCCAATAGATCAAATACTTTCAAAGATTTCATAATATAGGAAAAAGAATATTTTGAATGTTGTGGCACGTCTGAGAAATGACGATGGCACGTCATTAAAGAAGTAACACACGGTTGTGTTAAGAACTTCATTAGCAATTATGGGGCTCTTGATTTGTGTCATGCGGAGATGTCGAAGCGAAAGTAGGAATGTGGGAATTTCATTTGTTAAAGTTGGATTAGCCATATTTCCACTTTGTTGTGTCTTCGTGGGCCAATATACTTCACAACACAAAGCTATCAGAACCCATCAAGCCCAATTAGGTTTCATAAAACTATGACATTTTTAATTTCTCCAGGATTCGCATAAAACGGCGTGCCAAATTTACAACACGGATAAATATCTTGAGTTAAAAGCACAAGACGAATATAATTTTAGCCCGGAGATCTATATTTAAACCGTTCTGAGGAAATAAATGTTATTCTTTGTTGATCCGAAGTCAAAAAGCGACATAATGACCTTTTAATCATTTGATTGCCCAAGTGACATAGTGTCAATAACACCAAGCGCATCAATAACTCCAGATTAATGGAGGATAACACATAATCCCAGTTCTTTAAATCCTAAATACAGTAAGACAGTTGGGCCGACACTACTTATGTGCAGCATCACATCTGTAGGTGTAAAATGTTGCCTTTTTTCAGCGATCCAATATCAAAGCTCTTTAGTCTGGTTTAATGCTCAGACGGTTTGGGTTTAGCTGGGCGTAAATGCGGTCGTAGAGCAAAGTCAAAGGGGGCTTTTTAGCAGCATCCCTGGGATGGTTTCTGGCATGGTTGAGCTGGTTTTACTGCAGGTGTGAGAGGAGGAATCCAGACACCCAGAGACTGATTTCACCCCTCAGAGCTCACAGCATGCCTGTCTCCCTTTAAGCGAGGTCTTGGGTGAGATCCAGACCGTGCTATTTCTCCACAATGTCACATTTGGTAAAACACACACTGCAGGTCTGGACTTCAGCTCCTACACTTACTGAGTCTATTATTTATCTTTCACTTAACCCTATTGTGTAGGCTTTCAGAAAGATGTGGCTACCGTTGAGAGTTGTTACAATATCCATATCGTAGAGCTTAATAACAAAAAATCTGAATTAGATGCCTTAGTCAAATAATAATATGCAAAAAGTCAAAATAGAGGTTTATTTATATCGTTTTTATATATAACATTTTAGGAAACAAACAATTGTGGCTTTTAAGTCTTTCTCAATGAAACATGAGTAAATAGACTGTAATAAAGAAATATATTGAGGTGAGGGAAGAGTTAAATTTTTCTTGTCATAGTAATATTAAAAACAGAAACAGTTCTGCACATACAGTAGTTTCCCATATTTTACTACTTTAATACTAATCCAAATTTTTGCCCTTCTGTTATTGTTCACTTTACCATAATGACATGCTCCAGAGGTGGACAATACATGTCTTTTTTACCTTTTATACTATAATAGATTTGTATACCCTTTACTCAAGTATATTTCCTCACAACATTTACTTGAGTAAAAGAAAGCACTAGATTTTGATTGTACTTAAAGGTACAGTTCCCCCATAATGAAAATTCGTTTATCACTTGTTCACCCTCGTGTCATTTCAAACCTTCAAACTTTCTTCTTTGCAGAACTTTCTTCCGCAGAACACGAAAGAAGATATTTTGAAGAATGTTGCTAACCAAGTCCATGGGTACCACCGTTGTTCCGTTACCTACATTGTTTGAAATATCTTCAGAATAAATGGGTAAATAATGACACTTTTTTCAATTTTGGGCGAACAAAAAGTATTAAAGCTGTAAAAATGTTTTGAAATGTAGTGGAGTAAAAGTATGATGTATGCTTTATAATGTAGTGAAGTATGATAATAGATACGTGAAAAATGCACTTAAGAAAAGGAGCAATTGCTCACATAAATATAAACGTGTGCAGCCACATTACCACGAATTACGAGGGTTATTCACAGACATGACCATTACCAATATCGCTACTTTTTTATATTATATATTTCGAGCAGAAGCCAAAACACTGGAACCTCTGACGTTTTGACAAAACCAGCAATTTTGGTCCTATTTTTAAGTCCACAATCTTCAGGACCACTCATTTCCAGCATCATCAGCCGGTCAGCCGAGTGCCCGGCGGTGTGAGCTTAGCTCTATCCAAACAACAGTCCTCTAGTTTATTGCCTAACTACTCTGCCAATCACATTGATTTGACTGTAGTCAGTGGTCTATTCTCAGGAGCGGAGCTGAAATGACACATGTACTTAAAGTGATGGCTCTACATCGTCGCTTCTTTCGAGAAGGGGAAAATTGTGAAGAACTCTTGTTTTCAATAACACTGGCCATATAAAAGGTCACAGTTAAATACTCCCTTGTTAGTCCTCCACATTCAGGCTATTGAGAGCAAACAATGGATTGTTCCAAAATCACAGTTTTTCAGCCAATGATCAATTATTCGCTATTTTGTTCGGGCATTTAGAGCTCGACCTGGAGACAGTCATGGATAGTGGCTCTCACTGAAGCAAAGTGCTCTTGATGGGGTCCAATCTATAGTGTACACACCAGTGATCCACAAAGGATAGCTCCTTAGACTGATATTGGGCCGCATCCATCATGGCTCTCTCCGGTGGCCGTGCATTAAGAGATGCCCTTGCGCAGATGAAGGTGCGCCCTTGAGCCACAAAAAAAGAGCCTTTGATCCCAGAACCAACCGGAGAGGCAGCCGTGTTCGGCGGTAGCCGGGAAACCCCGCATCAGCATGCAGAGGCAGGCATGAGTGAACAAACAGAAGCTGCTGCTTGTCAAACATCACGCCTCCATCAGCCCGTGGAGCTCTGGGTATTAAAGAGGGAAGGAGGGGCCAGCAGCATTTCAATGAGATGATGACAAAAACAAGATGGAGAGAGGAGGAGTGGATGCGATATTAGATTTCTGCTGTGGGCATATGCTCAAATAAAACGCTGGAAATTTGTCAGGCCGCCGGATTCATGCATCAGTTGTCAGGGGTGACGCCCAGAGATTTAAAGCGACTGTTTGGACAAAAATGAAAACTGTCAGTTATTATTTCAACACCCTTGTGTTGTTTTAAACATTTTTAGCTTCTTTATTATGTGGAAAATAGAATCATCGTTCTGGTTTTTATTCTGTGACCGCAAATGTTAAAGGTACAGTTCCACTAAAAATACAAATGCTCTCATCATTCAATCACCCTCTTGTCATTGCAAGCTTGTATGACTTCTGCAAAACACAAAAGAAGATATCGCGAATAATCCATTGACTTCTATTGTATGTACACAAAACCAATACAAGCCAAAGAGGACCAAATGTTTTCTCTTACAAATGATCTTTCAAAATCTTTCAAAATATCTTTTGTGTTCTGCGGAAGATAGAAAGCCACACAGGCTTGAAATGACAAGATGGCATATAATGAGATATAATGAAAGATAATGACAGAATTTTCATTTTTGGGTGAACTGCCCCTTTAAGTGCTGTAAAATTACATAATCACCAACTAGTACGTGCGACTCCTGTGCTGCATTCCAAATTGAACAAAAACATTGTGTGAAAACACAATTTAAGTCGTTCTCTCATCATTTTCCCCTTCAGTGGCCTGTTAGTTGAGAACCGCCGTGATCGAATCAACGAGTCATTGAATTTAACTAAATTTCAACTCCATTAAGCTGCATTTAAAGCTTAACAGAAGCGATCACTGTGAGCTGTCACAGGGACTCTTCATAAAATCTTCCAATACCAAAAAGCCTTAGAAGCATTTATAGGTTCAGAAAAACATACTAGGGCGAGTAACTGACTGAATTTTCATTTCTTGATGAAATCTCCCTTTAAAGGTCAAGGGAGAAAAAGGTCAAGAATCTTAATGGAATAAAGCTGCTGTCGGCTTGGTGTGAACTCGAGGCCAAGCACGGGTCAGATGAAAAGCAAGCAGCAGCATTCTGAATATAAATCCAGAAAGTGAGTAATCAATGCTTTTTGTACACTACTGACATGTGCACGACCGTATGACACGGGTTAAAGTATCAGTACGATTTAAAACATTTTAAAACATAAAAATACATGGAGAAAAGCAAATAAACAGGAACTGCGATGGCCCCACGTTATAAACACAAAAGGCGTGCGAGTGCTGGTGTCCAGAGCTTCAAACAGATAAGTGCTATGCCAAGTGCTCTTCAGATGGTATGAGATGCACACATGATGAGCAGCGTCTGGTGCAAATGTCACTGCCGTGAGACGAAGGCAAGGCTGCGTGTGGCGTGACAGCTCTTTTCTCCCCTCCATATTGCTGTGATGTTATCCTCCCGCTCGGGTCCTTGTGGACCTGATTGACTTATCCTACTAATCTACATATCAATTAAATCAATTATCTTCCCCTTACAGGGGCTGTGAGGAGTGATGGAATGTGGCAGGATATGATTATTGGTCAGTGGGGGTGAAAGTTTCCAGCTTGCGATATTTGTAAAGCAGAACTGTGTGGGAATGCAATCTGTTAAATATGCACACGTTTGCCGCAGGAATACAACTCTAAATGCACAATTCCCCGACGAAAGGTGCACAGAATATGACCCGAATCACGTCTCTGTTGAAAGAACGAGAGCCGAATTCAGAGCCGCTGCTGAGTCAGGCAGTCGTCAGATTGATCTGTCAATTTCCTATGCAATCTGAGCTTTATTGCAGCAGGGCTGGACGTCCTGACAGCGCTGCATTCAGTTGCGAAACTCCGGTAATGACTGTGGAGATGCCTACAAGGACCGTGATGTAATTCACGACGTGTCTGCTCCACCTCGGCTCCGTGAGAATCGCGAGCCCTGTTTCCGCGAGATAAGGACACGGTGAATGTATTGCATATTTTGCAGGAGACAGATGGGAGAGCAGGTGAGATTAATGTCTTGTCGGAAGCAGGGAATCGGACTGACAATTGCAGTCGTAATGGAACGCTGAGAGGAGGCCATGATTCTGCTAACAGTTGGCTTGACGATCCCATTACTGTGCGGGATCACATTCTTCTGCTGGACTACTTGTCATTGGGGATGAAGGACTGATCCCTCTAACCCTCTCTGTTTTAAAGGATCATTTAGCACTGTCCTCCCAGACTCTTCACATAGAAAGCTTTGGCCACTATAACTTCGCATTGTGTGTGGGATGTGACACATTGATTGTGGCTTTTCGATGTTCCCCAGTCACTTCTCTCATGCAAGTGTCCAGCAGCCATAAATGTTTCCAGCAGCAAAACATAAATAATTCAAATGTAAGCTAAATAAATAAATAAGGTATTTATTCTACTGTAACATTAAAATAAATAACAAGATAAAGGCTTTAAAATATTAACTACATCATCAAAATAAACTTTATGTTAGTGGTGGTTAGTGGTTAACAACAATAAAAATGTATCATATTAAATAAAACCACTACTACTACTACAACTACTACTACTACAAATAATAAATATATTCAACAATAACAATACTAATAATAATTCTACTAATTATAATCATTTATATTAAATAATAATAGCAACAACACTAATATTAATTCACATGTCTATACATTACAATTGCATGGAAAAAACAAACACGTGTTGTGGTCCACGATGGAAAAATGCATGACTGCATGCTGTACAATGGCCTGTTCACACTAAGACCACGTCTCCAACATGAAAAACACAACATTCAAAATATAATGATCTCCTGATTCAAAAATTTTATGATTTACAGTTTCTTTTCCAAAAAGCAAAGTCAATTTTTTCACTTCAGTTTTTTTATATTTTCCGGAGATTGTTGGAAATCCAGCACTTGTATTCAATGTAAACCGTTGCTGTGTGATTCTTTTATCAATTTTATCTGTCTGTCAGAAAGTATCAAAATGAATAGAACAATCACAAGCTCTGTTTCACTATTTGCTGCAGCAAAGCAGATCTGGACAGACTGCTTTGAGATCCTACAGATGTGACAACTGGCGAAACTGAGATGTCTTAAGCTCCTCTGTATTAGGCTATACAATGCTGGTTTGAGAACAGTTAAAGTAAGTGACAGACTGAAAATACTGCACAGTGTGAAAACAGCCTTGAGTATGTCTGGAATCACACACATTAATTCACATCTTTATTGTTTCATGCCTTTTTTAAATAGAACTAAAATAAAATAAAGAAAAAACTGTATTTCTATTCAATATACAACAAAAATGAGAACAAAGACAATACTGCACCACCTCTGATAGCTGCTGCAACATAATGGAGGTTCAGAAGCCATAACATTTTACAGCTAACCGGCCTGAAACTTCATAATCAAAGCCTGTGGCCCAGCTCATCGACTTTATCAGTGAAATATGACAAGCTCAGTGGCCACTGAACATATGCCAGAGCTCAGCTGGAAGACAGATTGTCAATGCTCGACACAATATTTGATTGACGCAAGTCACAAAAGAGGCCTAACCGAGAAGTTGCAATTCAATAGCTTGAGTTAGACGTGAAAAGCAACACATTCAGCGCACAACAAAACCCCTCTTTCTCGAGATCTGCAGTGCAAGACTCAAAGAACACAAGACCACTCCCCATCTATGAACACTGAGATCAAAGCATTTAATGGAACTCTGTATCACGCGTGCCCAAAAACATCAACGTCAACGGCGTGCTGTCCAACGTGATCATTCTCCCTAATCAAATCAAAGCTTTCTAGACCCAGGAACTCACAGTGAGCGGTCTGGTCGATGAGGACGAAATGCAGTATGGCGAAATGCAAATATCAGGACAAGAACTTACCGTGGCCTCCTCTCGTGAGGAAGGGCATCCTATTGATGGCGATGGGTACAGTACCATGCTTGTTATGGAAATGATGGACGTGGTGGGTGGTGCTCAGGCTGGAAGACACTCGAGCATTGGCTGTTCTGTCCGGCAGCGAGGTCAACAGAGCCAAAGAAAACGCCAGTCTCCACCACGAGCCAAGGCCCAGCCAGGAGATTCCACCAAGCTCCCAGCCCAACAGCACCACCTCCAGCCCGGGGCAGGAGGCCCCACCGTAGGCCCTTCCGCACACCATTTGTCCAACCCGTTGGAAAGAGTGCATCTCAAAAGGGAGTACCCATGTCTATCGTTATCCACGGGTCAAATAAATAATTTAGTAGAAAACAGGGGATTGCAGTTCAACAACACCCAGAGCCTCAAGGCTTTCACAGTAGGCTTCCAGAAGAAAAGATAAATTCCTCAAAAAGAACAAATCCCTTTCAAGTCTGGCTTCGAAATCTGAAAAGAAGAACCTCCTGACTTCCTCCCAGGGCGGTTTACACGCTTGGCGATTGTTAAAAAAAGACGAAAAATCAAAACCAACAAGGACAGTCGTCTGCGTTGACGGTTGAATTATCGACTCCCAAGTGTTGCAACTCCCAAAAGCATTCAGATAACACCGACGCAAATCAATGCTTCTATGATTCGGACTTAATTGACAAAGAGAAGCGGTTCAGGTGAAAAAGATGCCAGGAGGCGTCTCCCTTTCTTGTGCTCCTTTCCTCTCCAGCCTCAGGTGGAGCTTAGACGATATTAAGACCACGCTCCCTCGGAGGGCAGCTCCTCTATCGCGGAAATGGAGATAAGAGACATCCGTTGGCTGAAGGATTATTCTAATGTTGATAAAAGAGATGAGCTGTAACAGAGACAGAGGTGAACAGAAACGGACGAGCGGGGGAGAAACCGACCCGCGCTTGATGAAGGAGAGATGCAGGACGAAGCGCTCACGTTTCTTTTCACCCCAACGTAGAGCGGTGAGAACCCTGCTGCAGCATGGTAGAGAGAAAAAGCCGCAAATAAATAAATAAAGCCCTCTGTGATTCCTGACGCGATGGCTGCGGACGCAGCGCCGTGCTTCTATTTTGCGCGCCGCTCTTGAAGTGGAAGACCTGGAGTTAGATGACGATCTAGCGTTCCAGTCTCTCCCGGATTCTTTTCTCTGACGTGAACGCTGTATCGATTAGAGCTGCATTTCATCCTCCTCTTCTGTTTTTTTCCTCCCCGGTTCCGATAAGCATCCCCTCGCTAATTAGCTTAGTCTGACAACGTTAGCAGCAAAATGCCCCTCACAGCTGAAGTGTGAATGACCGAAATCCTTACATGCGCCGCTGTGGTGAAATGCATGCTAATTCAATTTGGAACGGTGGCTCGAGCGCGTCCTCTCCTCCTGACGGCTTTTCTCTCAGGATTGACGGGTCCCGAGAGCAAAGCTGATGAAAAAATACACCACAGGAACAACAACCGTTGCTTGCCGCAAGCGTGAGGAGCAGGACACGCAGTCCTTCTTCTGGATGCTCAACCAGAGACTGCTACAGAGATGGAGCGAGAGAGAGAGAGAGAGAGAGAGAGGGGAGAGAGCGGTGCGGTGTCTGTCTGAGGACGAGAGAGAGTGAGAGAGAGAGAAGGGAGGGGTGCGGAGGGAGCGGGCGATCGTAGTGCATAAGCACACATGCAGACACAGAAAGAAGCCAAAAGATGGAGAATCAGTTGCACACACGCAACCAAGAATACAAATTCGGAGCCCTGCGCACGCTCGGCACAGCCTCTAAACACACGCCAGCCCGGCACTGCAGTGAAAGAACTTGGAAGACCATGTTTATGCTTGTGAAGCTAAATGAAAGGCTTTGAATAAAAGAGACGAGGCTGCGAAAAGCAGTTTCTACATTTTACAGGTGGTCTATTTTCAGCCGATGCGAAAATCACGCGCAGAAGAGCTGACAACACTTGCTGTTGCCAGATGCAACCCACCCCCGCCCCCCCGTGACCAAGATAGCAGGAGTTGGTTCCCGATCTTGATGAATAATTTAGTATCAGACAAAATTTGACGACAAATGACTGCCTCCTTGCTCTCTCCCTTTTTAAACCGCTTCACTTCTTTATGGTTTTCTAATGAAGGTGCATGTATTCGTATTGAACATTTTACTCTGTAATTAGAGTTGAGTTGATACCAAAAAAGAGGATTGGAAACGATCCCGGCATCTGTTATCCCAATAGTAAAACTAAACTGATACCTTAGGCAAAGAGTTTTGGCCAAAATATTAAATTTGCATACTGATAATCTGATTTGTGAATAATCACATAATCGATGGCTCTTTTATTATATAATAACGTAGTAAATAAAATGCCTATTGAGAGATAGAGTCAGAAAGAGAGTGAGATATATTTACCAATGTATTTATATACATTTATTGTGATAATAAGTAAAGATATGATAGACAAGATTATTTTTTATACTTTTTCAAACATTGTTTGCACTGCTCTACATATTTACCCCCCAACAATCGTTGGGAGTCTCAGGACTATAACGTTATCATCAAATGATCCCATCTGGTCCAAATGCATTGACAGGATGCGCTGTCTATCAACCTACGTCTTGCATAACTCTGTGCACCCTGCTGGTGCATAAACAACAACCTTAAAAACATTTTCTGCCACCAATAGCCATAAATAAGTTGTCTACGTTCATTACTGCTGTAATGTTATACACTTTGTTCTGTAATGTTGTCTCGTCTGTGAATTAAACGATGAGGTCATTGACATGAGGAGGTGTGGCTTTGGAGAGTGGTCTGAACAGAGAGCCGGATCGTTCCTCGTTTATGCTTTTTATGCTTGGTTGTTATTGTCATCGCTACACAACTGCCTACGCTAGCTTTAAATATTGTAGCCATTTTTTCAACACTTCACTTACACATGAATCAGAAATGTTTTTGCTGCTGTGATCCGAAGGTCTTTCCAATAATGCTTATCTGTGAAGCTTCAATGATAAAATCTGTGCGAATGACTTTTGTAAGGTCAGGGCAGATCTGGAGTTGATTAAAAGATTCTTTTTTAAATCAAAACTTCAGTAAATGTGTTAAAAACCTTTTTAATGAATCTCCCACGTTTCAAAGTTAATATTAAGCACAACATTACCATTTAAAAAAACAGGATCTAACACCCTAACAAGGCATTATTATGCAGCATTGTCAATCAATTTGCATATATTTCAATCGTTTTTTTATACGCAAGTTCGTTTAAACTAATGTCTGTTTCGATAAGTAAAAATGATCATTTTATCGAAAGGCTCAAGGATAAAAGAGAAAGGGCGAGATGGACTGAACGTGTACACTATACATCAGATAAATCATGTGGGATAGAGATCTCAGCTGGGATTGCCTTCCCGCTTGAAAAGACATACGTAGAAAAAAGGCCAAACAGGAAAGAGCCGGAGCCACCTTTCATGATGACAGGAGGAGAGAAGCAAGCCATTACTCAGACACAGAGAGCGAGCAAGGGGGGCCGGCCGCCACCAATGAGCTGTGTTGATTGAACAGAATGGAGAAGAGGAGGGGGCAATTCCGTGTTACGGTGGCAGACTCTGTAAATCCACGACGTCAGACGGCACTAACGGCCACAGTTAGCCACACTGTCGACTCCGCTCAAATGAACACAAAGCTAGCTCGACGAGATTTAGCCCCAGGGCAGGCCGAGAGAAATGCCTATCCTGCTATAATCGATTCTCATTTCTCTGCAGACCGAGCACTTGAGATACACGGTAGATAACCTTGAGATCAGGTGACATGCTTCGAATACGTGCAAAAACATCCATACCCAAGGATCTGGCACACAAAAATAGAAAGCAGCTGAACCGGCCGTGTCGAAAGATAATCAATGATGGTCGTCGCTGTTTTATATTTATGAGCTTGCGGTGCTTTGGGCGTCGAGGCGAGATGACAAACGGAGCTCCAGAAAAAAGGTTGTCGCTAGTTATGTAATGAGGCCCAGATAACCTCAAAGACTGATGATGACGACGAAGGTTGAAGCAGAATTAGGGAGACGGTAATTCATAGGTGTCATTTTCTGTCAGTCGGGTGGATTGGGAACATTCTCCTCAGCCCCGATAATATCTTCATGAGGGTTCTCGGAGATGAAAGGCTGGTATTAATCAATTTGCCAACCCTAGGGTTGCTCGGCACGATAAGAGACGATGATATCTGGGCCGCGTGCGCTTCTGGGTGCGAGGCATCCCTGAGTTTAACCATCTGCCACTAGGCAGTCTGAGCTGTTGGCCATCTTCTGTCGGCACAGCACGTTGGTCCGCTTGGAGTCGGAGGGTTGAGACAGTTTGAGAGCGCGTGATAAAGGTGCTCACAGGGAGGCAAAGCACCAATCATGTCCATTGTGTTGGCTTCAGAACCTGAAGCACTTACGGTATTAGAGCGCAGGGCTGTCAGCAGACACTTCACCGAAGGCACTGGCGGAATAAAGGACATATCTTCCCCATGCTGTATAGCCGGTATTATAGGACGCACACGCCTGGCCTGAAGTTAACTTCTGGACTTTGTTTGTTGATCGGTCCTGCTAGTGGCTAATAATATAACCATTTAGATTTCATTTATAATTGTATTAATACGTTATTGTATAATAATTGTATTAAATAAACAATTTGTTGAATGGGTCGTGTAACTTTCTCGGATTTAAGTTTAGCCGAGTGACTGGTGACCCAAAATAATACTGGCTAAACATCATTTGAATATATTAGTTAACTTACTAGCTAATGCAATGTACGTGCTATTTCTTTTGCTTGTTATCAGAAATAATCTGCAGGGACTCTATTCTTTGTAGTGGTGTACCGTAAGTGAAGTTTGGGCCGCAGAAGTGTGCATGCGCCGTATGTTGTTGCTTTAAAACCTAAAAAGTCTATAGCACAGCTTGACTCTTTTGTTTGTATAGCACACAAATTGTTAAAACGTGAAGAGCACATAAAATATAATTAAAAAAGAAATCAAATAGCATAGCGACCCCCGCGAGTCTTGCTTGGATGATTGGAAAACAGGACCTACTTTTCTCCTTAACATTGTGCGATTTGAGAAATACCAACAGCCTAATGAGCGTGTGAGGACAAACAATAGAGGAAGAGACATCATCTGCTCTTTGCTGCATCCTGAGCTTTTCCACCCAAGATATTTGTACAGTAGCCCCCGGGGAAGAGGAGGCCGGATTAATAATGGCAGTTTTGGTATAATTACTCATAATGCCTGCCTCCTCTGGAACTAATGGCCTGGGGTTGAGATATGTGCTGGATTTAATTCAACTTAAAGAGACAGCACCTCAGATTGCTCTTTAGGGAAAGGGAAGGCGCCCTGTGTGAATACATGCTCGGCTGCACCTAACAGCACTCGCCCAAAGACACCGCGGCGCAGAGATCGCCTGACAGGTTAAATAGATTCTATTGCCTTTTAATCTGGCTAAGGTTTGTTTGGCTTTGAGGCTCTGGCCATTACAAATGCCTTATAATATATATATATTATGTCTTGATTTATGAAAATGGAGACTATATTTTTCTTTTGTCTGGGCCACCGAAGATAAGGGGAAGGTATTAAGAAGTCAGGAAATGATGTGAGTGCCATCTACGAGTGGATTCTCGCTTATCTGAACAATTTCTGCCTGGACCAGTTCCGCTCATGTCTGCTGGGAGTATATTAAAGCAAACAATATTAAACCAACAGGATCAGGATCCTGGCACCTTAAAGCACAAATACACAGTGTAACATGTGAGTTCTAAAACATTTAATTTTTTTCTTAATGTAAATAGCAAAATCCCAATAGTATAGAACTGAATACAATACTGGGTAATACACATAATACTGGGTAAAATACATACAAACATGCTTTGTGACATATTTAAATACACAGAGATTTTTAAGGACGTCTCTTTTTACATTATATGGAATATTTTGTATTTCGTCACAATTTGCCTACATATCGTTTATGCCCTTAAAGTACGTAGTGCTTTTCTTAAAGACGGGGTGTCTGATTTCCGAATTACCAAGTACCAAAACAACCTTGTAGCTGATCAGCAGTAAGGTGCACAGGATGGACATTAGTCGAACCGAGCGCTGATGAAAGTCAAAGATGGTGTAGGGGTTTGTCTGTTTTGGTGATTTGAACATCAACAACGGCTTTGGAAATTCGATGTGCCTAGTAAATACATTATAGGACGTAGCAAAACTGTATGCACACACTGGGCCATACTAATACCAAATAGAAGTGCCCGTTTTTGCCTAGATTAAACTGTGATCCTTGACTGTCATGAACATCAAAATATAGCTCTTCCCTGCATTAAAGTATTTACTCATTCAATACTTTGTATGCAATGTTTACAGTATACTTACATGTATTAATGTAGCGAAACATCTTTTATTAAATTTAATTAATACAGTGTAGCGTCACTAAACTCCACCGTCTTGCGGTCAGTTGTGGTTCAAATCAGCCATTAAGTGTCTACGGATTCAGACACCAGAAACAGTTTGCCATCCGGGTACGTTAAGAATACTAATTTCAGCCAACTATGATTTGGGACATACTCATTCTGTTTTCAAATACGATTTAGGACATATAGTATACAAATTGGGACGCATCTTTTGTTTCTACAGCCTCAGCTGCCATTTTTGTGTTATTATTTTATGGAGCTTGTCACAAAGTATAATGGGATTGTCTTCTCTGAGAAGGATACATTGGATCGAATTGGGAATACGCAGCTCATAAGATTTTATAAAGAATACAGTGTCCTACCAACACATTTCTCAGAACGTAACATTTCTGACATTTGATTTAATCTTTTTTCCATTATTTTTCATTTTCGATACTTTCAATCTTTCTTTCAAGGCAACTATGTCAAAACTCTGGGTTGAACAAATGACATGTGACCTTGACTAAACACATTAAAATTACATCTTTTCAAACACCTGTTTTTAAGATAAAAAAAAAAAGATATTTTAAACCCGTCCACCTACAATTTTAAAATAAATCAACCTGATTAACATTGACCCCATTGGGTAATGGTCTGAAGCAGAATATCTTGGGTATTACAAGTCTTTGAGTCTGGCACAGAAAAACAGGGCAGTCGTACAAGAACCCATCATCACTGGGCCAAGTAGGGCTGATCAAAAAACGCTGTTTCTCATCCATATATGGAGCGGAGCAAACAGTGATTATTGCGATGACGCATGGATGGTGGCGGGCAGTGAAAAGTGTGTGATAAGCAGCATGCTGCTGTCCATGTGTTCTGCAGGCCTGCCCACATGGTGTCAGTACACCAGAAACCTAATCAATCATGGTGGGTGGCACAAGAAGGGGCGAAGTTACTGTATGAGCATGTGTGTGTGCGTGTGTGGGTGGGTGCGTGGATGTGCGTGTGCATCTAGGGGCCAGGTGCCACCAGAAATGAACTCAACCATCTGTGACAGAAATACTTCTTCCCATTATGTGATCTGTAAAGGCCCACCTGTGCAGAAGCCAGTCCTCTGGTAGGGTGGGATGTGCTCCAACAGCAGTAGGCTTTAATTTCAATTAGGACAGTTCACACTTGTCCTCAGTACCAGTGCTGGACGAACACTATGAGGGTGAAGTGTTAAAGGACTGGCTTTGCTCAAGCATTTAAAAAGCAGGACACTTATCACTGTGCATTTCCTTTCCATTAACAAAAATAGAGAAGGAACTCAACAGACCGTAGTCGAGCAGAGCAGTAACCATATTTCATTGCACATGAATAAAACCAAGGTTATGCGCTCCGTTTATGTTTACAGAGTTAAGGTCACATCTAATTTTCACAATCCAGGTTTTTTTCTATTGGAACATATAATGTTCAGCTTGAAGGATTGACACTTAAGAATATACGGGAGAAACTGTACTTCCTTCAGTTTAATGTCAAATAAAACACAGTAATGCATGCAGTCTAAAAATATTGGGTTATTTTCAACCGAGCGTTGGGTCACAAATGCACCAACCCAACTGTTGGGTTATAAGTGACCCTACGCTGGGATATTTTAAAGGAATACTCCACCCAAAAATTAAATATAAACATTCTCTGGGTTAATTTAACCCAACAATTGGATTTGTCCATTTTCGAGCCAGCGATGGGTCAAAATAAATTACAATAACATTTCATAGAGGGAATAATACTGTATCATAGTGTTATATAAGTCAGCAATGTCAAATGAGCAAGTCTGCTGTTTTAACG
This sequence comes from Triplophysa dalaica, assembly GCF_015846415.1. NCBI lineage: Eukaryota > Metazoa > Chordata > Actinopteri > Cypriniformes > Nemacheilidae > Triplophysa > Triplophysa dalaica. The sequence goes on from NC_079560.1 coordinate 11,039,045, forward strand.
AATACAAGCATGGCCACAATGAGCCGTAGCCTTTTGTGTCGACAAGCAATAAACCGGAAAATATCCAAGTAAAGTTCAATTCTATTAAATGTGTTAAATTTCCTATAGTAAGCAAACTCACAATTGACCCTATTCTGAACGATCATAAAGCAAAAACAAAACAGATGTGAGTTGACAAAAACAAACTAACTTTAATTGTATTATACTGTTTGTTTGTTCATTTGTTTTGCTAGTTTGAATCATCCGAACAATGCTGAATGCCATACAGTACCGCGTGCGCTTCCTAAATGCGGAAAACACAAGCCAAACAAGAGCAAAGTCGAAATAAAAGCAATTTCAGATTTTACAAATGTATAGCATCCCCAGAGCACTAAACACCCTCTGCTTATGCCAGTCACATCCTGAGCTCATAACCCAGGGTAGCACTGTCATCATCTGCCTTATCAGATGCTGTATAATCCGCTTAGGTAGAGGGGAGAGGAGGTCTATACGCTATATGCAGTCTGCATCTCATCGTTTACCCTTTGATATGATTAAGCTTGAAATAACCGAGCCAATTTGATGGATACCAGGAGGATCAGCTCTCTTGCTGGTTGGAAACTTGCATTAAAAGGAGAAGAGTTTGCATGGACGTGTCTGTAGAGATAATCACTAAACACTTGGTACTGATGAGATATGTGATGAGATACAACTGTTGAGCGCTTGATTCCGATTGGTTGATTTATTTCACAATTCACATTTTTAGTCATTTATTTGCAGAACTACTATGTTGTTTGCTTTATAGCTTATTTTGAGTCCAATTTTTGGGTGTCAGCCAATGGCGGGCGAATTTAATTCTTCCCTTCCTTGATCATTTGAATTTGCCGCTGCGGATCACAAACACTTCTGAAAAGCCCTTGGAATGATCTAATAAGCAAATTACTTAAATGAATCCGCTTAGAGGTGAGAGATTAAATCTTTTCATGTGGAACACTCAGTAATTCAAGAAGGCATCTGAAACCAGCCAAAGGCAGGTGCTGAGCCAAGATACAGGCAAACTCCCTCTCAAACTCCCTACACTGTTTACAAGAGCAAACTGTTCTGCTGCACAGAAAGTTGATCTGGGTGTCAGATAAAGTCCATTGATTCATGCGCGTCTGCAGACCCAAACTTCTTCAAAGAACCGGATGATATTCGGAAAACAGCTGCATTACGGTTCACTGAACTATAAAGTCTACAATTAAACACAGCATCATATTAGACCTTGGGAATTGTCACTCAGGGAATGATGAATCATTTCCCATTGAAAATGACTAGGAGCTATGGCGTAAAAATGACTTTCATTATATATTTTTCATTTTTAAACTCTAGCGCACAGCAGGATCCGTGCCAACCCCCCTTAAATGAGCAGTTCTATTTCTAATAAAATTACAAATTAAAAAGAAGTTAAAAGTGCTTGTGTAAGATTCTTGAAACCCTATATATGAGTGACAAGTCACTTACATCATGGTTCACAGACGAGCTAGAATTTGGTCTCTATGCTGAAACTGCACCTGTCACGCAACCCTCACAAAGACATTTGTTTCTCACATTTTCATTTTGCCGGCCTAACGCAAGAGTATTCCAAGTGTCAGCACATGGAGTTCTGAGGAAATAAAGCATGACTTCAGGCATCCTAGATTTTCCGCTGAGGCGGTTTGACTATTGACTCTCTTATCAGTGAGGTTCAGTCTATCATTGTTACAATTCAATTTAAAGCATGTATTATGTTGCCGTTCCTTCTACAGTTATCGTCCACTGGTGAGTAACTCTTGCCAAGCCAGTTCTTACTCTCAGTTGCTCTCTTCATTTTTTACCCTCAACTACCAGCCTATGGAGGCAGAACGAATTGGTCAATTTTCTATCAAGCAACAGTTAATAAATCAAATAAAAAAGCGTAATCCAATAAAACGAGTTTTTTTAACCTCCCAATGATTTTTATATTGTTATTTTGACGAATGTACAGTGACACTTTATGTCTCAATTGGATATGATACAATCATCAGTTGACGTCTCAATCTATAAGCGTGATGGAATTCGCCCGGTAAAGAAAGCGAGATGAAGCGGTCGATATGACACATGTGTGTGTGTGTGTTTATGTAAGCAGAAGGAGGGGGAGGCCAGCGTGGGCTCCAGGTGGTTCTGTCAGCTCAGTTTAGCCTGCAGCGGAGCCGGCGATGTGTAAATCAGGTAGAGGTTTAGCTGGTGGCCAGCGCTGGACCAGCGGAAGTTCAGTGCAGTCTGACTGAGGAGCAGCAGATTGGACAACCTGTCTCCACTCCCGCCCTCCGGACATCAAGCAGCCCACTGACGGTCCGCCGAGGCGACAAACACAACCCCGTACGCCACATGGTGAAAGCACCGCAATCATCTCTGAAAACGGTCGTGTCCACAGCTGCCCACGCTCTCGCTAGCTAAACTAACCAAGACATAACCGCCTGCAGTGCTTGTGGAGGAAAACAATGCTCGTTTCTTCCTTAACATGACCGAACATGGACATATCTCGCCGTTGACCTGCGCAACACATTGTATCCATCTCACATTGGGAACGTCAGGTGCTACATGTAAGTGCCGTGGCAGATTCATTGGAAATCATTCCGAGCAGATTCCCGCTAATGCTACGAGTGCCAGAAGAGGGATGAGAAGGGTCAGTGTCACAGAGGTTTCATTCATCAGGCACCTGCAGTGGGCTTGATACTGATACTAAAATACTACTCTTCCCAAGCCAGGACTGTGGGGGTGGGCATGATAGATGCTCTAGATGTATGTTTCCACTCCTTAATAGCTTCACACGGCCCACGGCTGATGGCACGTTAAAAACTGTTTAAACTTGTCTTTTTATTTTTTAAAGAATAATAAGGCCTCACTGTCCACAGTAAACAAGTGAGGTTTATTTAAAAAACAACTCTAAGTCACCGGACACATTGCGCTAACATGTAGGTAGCTGAACACAGAGCAGCTCCCACAATTCCCAGGTGCTTTCCACCCCCACCTCACGCTGCTCTGTGCTGTAGAAAGCTGCAGTGTCAGCTTCTGTGCATCTCTCATTTCCTCCAAGTGTCTTCCTTGGTTTAAAGGGATAGTTCACATAAAAATGAAAACCTGTTAGCATTGACTTTAAATATGTTATGTGTTTTAAACTGAACAAAGCTATTCTTTCTGGGAACACATATTAAAAATATCAGTCAGACGTTTCTGTATAATGATAGTGAGTGAAGACTGGCACCATCAAGCTGCAAACTGATAAAAAAAGCATCACAAAAGTCATGCAAACTACTTGTGTTCTATTTTTCAAGCTTTCAGACAAACAATAGCTTTGCGCAACTTGTATTTAGCTGTTTTGTGAACTCATTCAATAAAAGACCAAAGTTAATTATTTGTTCTATCTGTGACAAAGAGAGCTAGAACTCCATTATACAAACGACCCTTTGAAGCAAAAATCTGTAACATTTTTGGTTGAAAAATTTTTTTTTTTTAAGGCAAATATTCAGAATTCAAAATAGGGTAGTTACGAACACCACTACTGTCAATAACAGTGCTATTTGTATTGTGATTATTGATATTTTGTTATTCAATGCCAGTGTCTGGTTGACAATTCAATATAGCGTAGTAGGTGCGGCATCTGTTTAATATTACGCCTAAAAGGGATAGTTCACCCAAAAAATGTAATTCTTTCAATTTTAATCACCCTCATGTTATTACAAACCTCTGCCGATTAGAGAAGATATTTTGAAGAATGTTAGTAACCCAACAACATTGACTTTCGTTGTATGGACACAAACCACGGAGGTACTTCTCAAAATATTTTCTTTGTGTTCCACAACATGGAGCTGTTAAACAACATAAGGCTGAACAAACAATCACTACATTTTAACATCAAACCTTTAAAGGGATAGTTCATCTAAAAATGAAAAATCTCTCTTGATTAACTCAGCCTCATGTTGGCTGCATAAATTCAATAATGTTCTAAATGTGATTTATTGGGTCACAAGAACACACAATAAACTAAAAGGATGATTTTGACGGATATGTTTATTAAAAACACATTTAAATTGATTGTGATACAATTGTTGTTGTATATTCTTTTGGCTGTTACAACCGTGGAGTCAAAGTCTGATATGACGACAGCCCTCGTTCAAAACGCTCCTACCCACCAATTCAAGCTGCCAGGTACAATAATATGCAAATCGTCAGTGGGACACTTTGTTTTTCATGTATGTAAAGTAACATGCCAGTTTATATTTCATACAGCTTTAACAATACATATGACAGCTCCAGTCCTAGTCTACAATTCATATTTTCATTTTCAAGTCTCCTTTTGTGCTCTACAGAAGAAAGACATATGGGTCTAGAAGGACACGAGGGTTACTGAAGAATGACAGCATTTTCAGGTGTACTATCCCTTTAAATCTCCTTCCTGATTGGCCAATCATTACCCGGCCTCTATCAATCACCTGGCGCTCTCTGATGGAGACCGCTGAAAGCGTCGCTCTCTAAGAAACGATTGGCAAGGCTGTCAAGAACAATGAGGGTCAGTGGCCTGTGACCATGTAAACCGTGAAAGCATTTCTTGAGGGAAAGGCGGTTGCGGAGCGAATTGTAACTCGCCAGGCTATTGTGAGAGGTTACAGTCATGCATACTATTATTTGCCCACAAAGCATCTCCATACTGCTGATGGAGAGTTTGGAATGCATGAGTGGGCGGGGGTGAGGGCTTTGGGCTCCTGCTGTCTTTGGCAGTGCTGTAAACAGCCCCGGCTAGACGCTTGCAGGCACAGTGAGTCATGTCACCTAGCGATGCACACAAACACATTAGCTTTCCAATTAGAGGCAAGCAGGTTCTTCGCAATCTCCCCCTCATGCTGTGCACGATTCGGGCTAACCTCGGCCCAAGGTTTTTGACGTGAGAGGAAATGAGGAGGACAGCGGGAATGTGTGAGTCAGAGGCCGAACGGAGGACGAGTGGAGTGAAGACACCTATGCTTGATGCTATAAATGGGGAGGTGTCTTTAATGCTTCTCATTTAGAATGGGGCACACGGTTGATGGTTGGTCCTCTGAAACACTCCATCAAAAAGTCATCAGAGACGTAGCTCTATCTCAAGCTGAGATATTTTTAGCTTGCTGTGAAGTAATCGTCTAAGTAATCTCCTAGATCTTTATTGTATGAGATTTTCAATCTCTGCTCTTACATTTGAAATGACAATAGTTGCATGTTTGATAGATTTGATTGAAAGTTCCTGTATTAAATAATGTACGCCTTCCTTTTAAAAGCAGACCAGGTGTTCTTAAGTGTTGCCACCTCTATGACCTAAATTATTTACTTACTCCCTGAGATTCTAAAGGGGTCATGTCATTTTTTATTATTTAATTTAAACACCAGCCCCCCTCAGGTCCACTTATACCATAAAGTTTATTTTCTCATGATATAGTTTTAATGACTTCCATCCACCCACTCCCTGACCCTCAGTAATAAACAGGTCAGATTTTATACTGCTGCGCCTTTAAGATCTCTGTAAATGCCTGCTTCACATGTGAAATGAGATCCAGCATTCTAACACAGACTTGCAGGATTCCTGTCAAATCCAATATCAGATTTAACTGCCCTGTCTCTCTTTGAAGAGCCCACGTTACATGGTGACGAAATCACAAAACAAGTCAGTCAAGTGTGCCGCTAACTGTTAAGGTCCCTGTTTAAACTACAATACATCTGCAAGTATCTTAGGTTAATATGGGGGAAATATGAATATACTTTTTCATTGAGTTTCTAATGACCTGTAAGTATTGCTAACCTTTCAATAAATATAATAAAATTTACAACAAGATATTTATAAAATAAATAGCATTTCTTAAAGGTTCAAAGTGTGAGTCTAGATCAAGAAGGATCTATTGACAGAAACTATGTCATCAGAGGTGTATAAAGACCTTACATAAGCGTTATGTTTTTATAATCTTAGAGTGAGTTATTTCTATCTATATACACCGTGGGTCGCCTTACATGGAATTCATCATGTTGTTTCTTCAGTAGCCCTAAACAAAGGTAGAGGGGAGGGGTGGAGTGAGTTGCTGGTTGTAAATTCATAACATCACCTCTAGATGCCGCTAAAATTCAAACACCTTTAACATTATGTAAAGGATTAGCTAAAGTGAAGTTTTGCAGCATTTATTATTAATTAATGTTGGGTGATGCTAACATTTGTCTATGTTAGGTCATTGTGCAATAACTAATGTAGCCGTTGAAACTTATAAAAATGTATTAGTAAATACTGAAATGAACCTAAATAAATGCTGTCAAAGAATTGTTTTTAATGCATATACTAATGTTAACACCTTATTGTACAGTGTTACCAAATCAATCTATTTGATAATAATAATACAGTGAAGTGTACAGTATGAGTTCTATTATGATTTCATTGCATCCAGTAAATTAACAATTGCCAAAGATTATAAATTGAAATTGTCAAATTTATCCTCTCACAAACCCCTGCAGTTCCATCACAAACCCTTAGGAGTTTTCATCCCCCCCAGCTGGGAAAGCCCGTTTCATACAAATCTGTGCTGTGGACTTCCAGCTGTAATGCACTTGAACTGCTACTCAATGTGGCGGCACTGTCTATTCATGGATCCATGTCCACATACCCTGTGGAACGGTTGGGAAATGTGATACACCCTCCCGGTGAAGCGGACCGCTAAGTGTGCTTTTATATTCCGAAGAATATATGAAAACCACAAAAATAGCGTGATGTTTCCCCTTCACCGCTCTCCAGAGGAATCACATTAGTCTTGAAGATCCTGTAGCTAAAGGGGTTTGCAGCCCTTCACTTGGGTTTTGAATCAACACCTCGTCACAGTCTATTAAGAGTCTGATTGCCAGGTAATTATTATGCGCCCAAATTAGATCGGACCGCATTGAAAGAAAATTAAATAATCATGCATTAACAGTTGCTCATCCAATGGGATGGCTGTTCACACGCATTAGGCGGTTTCACGAGACGCTTCCATAAAGGTAGAACGTAAAATCCCGGGGGCCCAGGTTGATCACAAGGCGTACACAACGTTCTGACAAAGTGGATGACATCAAGTCTGATAATGAGGATATTGAAATCACGATGCATTTAAAACAGAGAGGAGAAAGTTGAATGTCTAAAGAACATCGAATGTGACACATTATGTGTTACACTCCTTATAATAAAAAAATATTAATAGTAACATTAGTAACATAAAATAGTAACAGAGGCATTAAAGCTTCTAACACAGTAAAATAAATGCAGACTGGTTGATAACAACCCTTTATTCATATTCACAGAGCTAACATCAGTAACGCTGCAGAGAAAACAGCTAATCCATGACATTTAATGCCTTCACTTAAAATATAAATAAATAAACAAAATATTTTGATGTGGCAACCGGTTTGAAATGCAATAAGGCGCTTGAGGCTGTGCCATACTGTGAATATAGTCACGGCTGAATAAATCACAGCCTCTCATACCTTATTGCTTAATTAAAACTTGCTAAAAACCGTAACTACCCTTAGAAAAAAGAAATGGATTGTGAAACGCGCCACTTTCCTCTTCTCTTTCTGTAACGTCAGGTCAGATGGCAGGCTTGATGCAAAGCCTTTATGCATAATTCATCTGTTGCAGTTATTTGTATGAGACAACGAATGCTATGAATATACCATTACCTTGATTATAACTTCATCTGCAATGAAATATACAGCACCAGGCATCAGCGTTATTCACCACGGCTTACACAGGAATCATTTTTATTATTCATTGGATTGAGTAAGTGCACTATAAGGGTGATCCATAAAAGCTCGTGTGAGGAAGTTTCTCCTATATTTGCTGAGTAAGTGGCTAAGAGGCCTGTTTACGCATAATGACCTGTGTGCGCGTCTGCGGGAGGATTTTGCTGTGCCCAGGGAAAGGCCGGCCACGGCAGGTGCGAGAGGGGAGCGTTCAACCGGGTCATTTCAGGAAACAGGTGAAGATTTTCAGAACGGGTGCTCTGGTTTGCACACGTTATAGGGAAACTCAAACAGCTGCGGAATACACAAGATCTGGTGTCACTATATGATAAACGTGATATAGCCTACACAACTGTGATTAAGGATCTAAAGTGCAATGCTGACTCGAAATACCACAGTTTGTCAAGGAAACAAACCTCCCAAAAACCTTGCCTCATTCGATATCCTTCACTAAAGCGGCTCTGACTGTTTTAACAGCAGACTGCATGGAGAGAAAAGCGATCAGGTTAGTTACTGTACATTACACCTTTAAATTGCACCGTCACCGCATTCAGCCACTTGAGGTAACACAAGACGCTCCTCAGGGCGGCTGGGCTCCACAAACACTGTATTTACTTCATCTGCTTTCCATCTCATATTCTCCAGCAGTGCCAGTAATAAATTAACAGCTCAGAACTGGACCATTTCCTGTTCCTAAGAAAGCCGGCGCTGGGCTGAAAGGATTTCTCCCATCGGCTGCCGCAGCCTGTGGCTTATTATGCTGTTATGAGTCCATTCAGAGGCAAACTCTGCTGTTAAAGTGATTTAGCGGGATGGCTTGGCAGAGGTGAAAGGAAACAATAGAGAACTGTGCACCAGCAGCACGCTGTGGATAACTCCACTTGGCCCGCTCCTGCTCTCTTCCTAATGTGGCTCTACCAGCTTGAACCCTCCAAGCTATTAGATAGAGAACACATTTCCCCACTCAAAAGTCCTCGCAGAATTTATATCGAGCATTGCTGTTACGAGAGGATGGAAGTTTTATAAATAGGCTCGCAGACAAACAATCGTGCGCGCGGCTGCATGCACTGAGTCTGAATTGCTGCAGGAGAGCTCCAAAAGAGTGACCCTCATCGAGGAGCTTTCAGACAGCGGACGCGCATTTAGGTTGGTCATAGCGGGGTGTGGCGAGGGGAAGGGGGAGTCGCGATGATGCAAAAGAAAAAACTTCTGTTGAGGCGCAACTGGTGTTAATTTCATCTTGTCACCACTAACAAAAACCCACCATAAGGTCACTTCGTTGGGGAAGCTGGGGTTTTGACCGCATGCGCAAAGTGCTCAAGGACATCAGTTTGTAAGGTGCCCGCAAACCACATGGGGTAAAAAAATACATTATTTAAAAATAAAGTAATTAAAATAAACAGTAATAAAAATACATTGTTTTACAAATGTAAACGTGTTTTTGTTATAATTATTATTATAAGTAGTAAATAATTGTCAATAACAATAATTATTACTAAAAACAACAACTATTATTATTGTTATTATTATTATTATTTATAGTAGTAGTATATAAATGTCAATAACAAAAATTATAACTAAAAACAACAATTATTAATATTGCTATTATTATTATTATTATTTGTAGTATATAAATGTCAATAACAATAATAATTGCTAAAACAACAACTATTATTATTGCTATTATTATTATTACTAGTAGTAGTAGTAGAATGTCAATAACAATAGTTATAACTAAAAACAACAACTATTATTATTGTTATTATTATTATTATTTGTAGTAGTAGTATATAAATGTCAATAACAAAAATTATAACTAAAAAAAAAAATAATTATTAATATTGCTATTATTATTATTATTATTTGTAGTATATAAATGTCAATAACAATAATAATTGCTAAAACAACAACTATTATTATTGCTATTATTATTATTACTAGTAGTAGTAGTAGAATGTCAATAACAATAGTTATAACTAAAAACAACAACTATTATTATTGACATTATTATTATTACTAGTAGTAGTAGAAAATAAATGCCAATAACAATAATTATTACTAAAACAACAACTATTATTGGATTTATTATTGTTATTTTTATTTATTTTACATGCAAAGGACAGTGGAGGCAGACAGGAGCATGAGGGTAAGAGACAGGTTGTGGGATCAGTACATGAACCAGATCAGACTCGAACTTGGTTCCCCATGAGCCCACTTTTGGACATTTGTTAGCATTGTTTTGTTTGTACGGTAAGAAAAACAATGCAATAAAGTTTCTCGTGTCTCAAGTTGTTGTGGAGATTTTGCATTTTTAAGCTTATTTTTTACTTCTCCAGTCAGTTTATTAGTGGAATCGCAGAGACAACTGCTGTGAATACAAGCCATTCATCATGAAGAATAAAAAAAAATTACAAAAAAGACGGAAATCATGCCGGTGCGTAAAGCCCAAAAAGTAACAGCGAACAAAGAGGTGTTCGGCGCACACTGAATTAAATTCAGACTCACAAAAGGCACATCAGAAATGTGTTTTTGTATTTTATAAACTGCATGGGGCAAAAAAGGTGCAAAGTGAATTAAAAACTAAATCTACTTTTTAAATTCACTATATAAAAGACATTTTATAGGCCTTTTCTGACTCTGGATTTATTCAAAAAGCTAAACACTTACATAAGTGGAATCACACAACTGAAAATGAGTCCACTTTATTTTACCAACATCATCAGGTCAAATAAAAAGTACATAGATTATGTCTAATAGAATTGTTCCAGCACACTGTATGACATACTGCAGACTGCATCTGTAAGATGGAGCTGAGCGCTGTCTGAGACTCTCATTGCTGGATCACCAACTTCTGCCTCAAAGTCCCTTCAGACACACCGCGCTCTATTTTATTCACACTCCGAGACTGTCTTTTCACTTTCATGGACATGAATTTTAATAGCCTTTATTTTAAAAACTTAAATGTCACAACACACAGACATTTCAGCCATCGTTCATTCTGCTAGAGCCATTGTGAGCATAATAAACCAAAGGAAATCCAAATGGCACATAAAAACCACATTTCCTTGCCATGGCATGAGGGTAAAGCAATTTAAGGAAATATTTGTTGAGCAGCTATTGGATAAAAGTGGGTGTAATTTCAATTGGACTGAATTACTATCTGATACTGAATTACAGTATCGCATTAGTAGAGATGTGGCTATTTCATTCATCTTTGGCAGCCATAAACCGACAAGCTAACAAAGTTTGGAATAAACTCTATATTGCGAGCAGAGAAAGTCAAATCCTCTGGTGGTTTTCTGAACAGTGTGGAAAGATTCTGCTCTGTTTCTGTATCGACTGTAAGCCCAGCTAACATCCAGCAAAGACAGATGAACCCGACCTCCACCCCGCACGTCAGAACTTTTGATCTTTCGCATGCTTCACGCTCTGACACTGCACAACATTTTAAGCACTTAACGCTCAGTAAATCTGTGTAGAGTCTATCAATATTGATTCTTTCGCATCGGAATGGAAGTGGACTGTCATCCGCTCTCACGTTAAGTCATCATTGTGTTTATTCCTCGAGCTGCTGCAAATTACTCCCGCTTTGTTAAGCACATAGTATTGCGGCTGACGGGCGCTATAGGACTGCGGGTGCATGTGTGTGTTCGCTTATTTTGGCCTCGCTGGCGAACATATGCCCAGAGCCGACCCCACAGTCGAGTGTTCATCTCCACCATGCTCGACCACACATTCTGTATGCATCTCCCCACTGAGGATTTCATGGCCAATTGAACTCGCCCAGAATGCATTACGCAGCCCCAGCGTGCTCCACACACCCAAACACAAAGCTTGCACGCATGTGGAGCGTTGCGGCTGCTGGCTGAATCTCTCTCTATTTGAGGGGGTGGCGATCGGGCACCTCTGCGGGGTTTGTGGAACGTGTCATCAGCACCACACCCACATGACGAGGAGGACAGAACTGCTACAAACGTGTGACTTGTTGGTTCAGTCATATGTACAGAACACCTACATGCTTTTTTAAGATATGCATCTGTTGTAAGTTTTTTTGTTATTTGTTTAGAGCCAAAACCTAGGATCTTAATACGGTCCAATATGACAGACAAAGCGGTTAAAATAAAAGTGAAAAATATTGATTAAAATGTTTATATTATTTGTTGATTTCATTATCTGATACTTGTGTTTGCTGTGTATATCTTCCAACAAAGAAAATGTTGATTTTAAATAAACACTGTATTGCATGTTTCATTCAATAATAATAAAGCATTGATGAAATTTTTATTTTTTATTCATATTCTCTGGTATTTATTTTTTGGGATAAAAAAGATTTTAAATAAACACACGTTTCATTCAATACTTAAAAGGTATGCACTGCAAAAATGCATTTATTACATAGTATCTTGTCTTGTTTTCAAGAATCATCTTAAATCAAGATACATTTACTAGAGAAGCAAATGACGCAAGATAGTCTCGTTTTTAGGAAAAATATGAAAATGAATTGTGTTTATGCCTAAAATATGCAAAAATATCTTCCAACGGCTTAAGAAAAATAAAATGAATTGAAGTTTTAACTGAATTCAATAAATTGAAGTTTAAAAAATCAAAAATCAAGTTTAATTTTCTTACCCCATTGGCAGATATTTTGACTTGTTTCAGCATAAACTCAAACTTTGATCATTTTTCTAGAAAAACAAGCATATTTTCCCTTACCGACCAAATATTTCTTCATTTTAGAATGTTGTATATTTGTTATAAAAAAACAACACGAAAGAATACGAAACAAAAAAATGTGTTTTGAAGAGTTTATTTTATAATTTTATTTATATTAATTTATATTATATTTATATATATTTATATTTATATTAATTTTATTTTTTGTTGGTGTGTGTTTATGTTTGGTTCAATGAGTTTGTACAGCTTGCTTGGCAACATCCGTTAGCTTAACAAACTCTATTAAAATTATCCGCAGTTTTATATTATCCTGTGGGGAGCGCCTTGCCATCTACACAGAGCGTTCCAAATCGGTCACCGAATGAATTAATGTAAATGCACTGTCTCGTTGATTTATGCAGAGTATTTCCACCGCGCACAACAACTGCTCAATACATTTTATGATTATGCTCAAACCGGCCAAAAACAATGAAATGAACTCTGAAATAATTGGCAAGCACACCAGTCGAGCTACAACGCCGATTTTCTATATGCAAATCAGTGTACAGGGGCGTGTGGTTCTCAACACAACAATCGTTCTCTTCAGTCCTTGGTTTTACAATAGATGCAAGCGAGTTTGGGTTTCCTTTCATTGTGTTACAGCGTCTACGATGAAGCTGAAGGAACATTTGCTGCTTGGTAGCCTCTTAACTAAGAGTGCATTTTCCACACAGCACTGCAGTTTACAACAGTCTCCACGCTTGCTCCATTAACTGGCTACTGAGCTCATTAGCTTGACAAAATAAGGGGCCTTGACATTTTCCAGCCCACACAGTAATGTCTACGCCTCGTAAACGCACACACAAACAAACAATCGCACACGCACGCAACATCACCACTGCTTAATCTGGTCATCTGATTTCCTAGGGCATCAGTCTGAGATTATAATGCTGCTATGAGGAACATTACGGCTGTGAGTCAGACAGAGAGATGATAAGAGAGGCGAGGGAGTGCAGTCATCTCTCATTCCCTAGATAGGGCTCTCATCTCCTGGTGACTTTTCCGTGGCAGGTCTGGTACGGTCGTTTAAGCACCCTTCCAATTAGTGGAATGCAAAGGGCGCAGGGAGCAGACACGTTTTGATGTATTGTGTGCGGCCGCAGAGACTGGCTTTGATAAATGTTTGAGGTAAATGAGGATTATTGCCTTTTAATGATCCTTTTAAGAGAGTCGTTTCGACAAAACATAATTAAATAATACCAAACCTCTCGCTGAACCCACTCGAAGCCCACGACTAAAATTCACTAAAAATTAAATGAGCCCGCTGATTGTGTTGTTTATTTGCACAAACTGTTGGTTTAACGTTCTGCGGGCTCAAGGAATTATGCAAATCGCCCGACGGCTCGATTCTCCATTTTGCAGGATGGATCTGAGCCCAGATAGCACAGGTACGTCTGTAAGATGTCTGCTGAAGATCTGATCTGCCGTGTAACAACATCGGAGAAACGTCTTAACAAAACATACGTTCTAAATAATAAACATCTTAAAGACATCTACTAGATGTCTATGTGACATCCGAGAAGAGACGTCTCAGAGACGTATTGCAGATGAGCGACCAATCAAAATGTCTTGCAGATGTGATTGCAGACATCAAATTGACGTCTCCCGGATGTTTGCGTGCTATCAGGGACATCACATCACTGCCTTGGATGCAAACACTTGAACTCGCTCTTTCAAATGCCATTCTTGATGAATTAACAAAGGATATAAACAAAAGACACCTTTTTTGGAAAGAATTGTTAAAAAATATCAACAAAAATCCTGCAGTGCGGTCAAATGGATTATTTCACTCAATACCACTGTGTGCGTCCCGCTGTTAGCTTAGCCATATGCTAATGTCAAATTCTATTGAAATCAATAGTGACTCGATTCTCCCAGAGCAGAGGGCTATTTGTATGCCGCGCGGACCTGCTGCCTACGTACAGCGTGTCAAAGCAGCCACTTATGAGTTTTCGTGACAGCTGCTTCAGAAGACAGCGAGGCAGCCCGCTAGATTTCGGATTCGAGCTCTAGCAAGGGAGGTCCAATAAGTGGCTGGGCTGCAGATAACCGAAGCGCCGCTGCGAAATTAGTAATTCAAATCTGGAAACCCGAGCCGTCTCGCTCCTCACGTGGGTCAGCGTTTAGTGCTTTGTTTCATGCTTGCCTGAGCTTTGTCAGGTGATAAGAGACAAGAGGACAAAGGGAGACAGGCCGATTACAAGACCGCAGCAGCACCAACAACACCACGACAACGGTGCAAAAAGAAGAGCGAGGGAGAAAAATAAAGGAGATGGAGAGGCGGCGCAGCAAGAGCTCTGTCCATCTCGAGATGGATGAAAAGGGATGTGTGACTCTCCTTACGGCTCTCCAATAAAGCAGCTCACCCTAAACCCTGCTCAGTGTGTGCAGACAAGTGGGAGCCGGGCTGATGAAATCGACCATAAACAAGACCAACCCAGCAGGTCTCTGCACACCAACAGTAGAAGATAGGGACCAACATGGTGGAAGTGGGATATTCTGCACACATACACACACACTCACGCGCTCTATATTCTGCTCCACACTATTCTGCAGCAATTCTTGTGCTCAACCGTTTCAGAATAACAGATACATTTCTGCTTCTCATTGTGACATTGAATTCTTTGAAGGCGGTTTGTTAGTTGGGACACCTGGGAATAGCATTACGCACGTTTCATTGGGGCATACTGACTTATTTATAGGCGGCCGTGATGGCATTAATAGGAGCCCATAATTCATCATAGGGCCGGCTCAGTGGACTATGGACACTGGTTCATCGTGTTTAAGCTAGAGGATGCAAATCAACACTGTCTGACTGGGGTTGAGTAACAGCATGAGTATTTTAGGCTTTGAGAGGCGAGCGCATCAAAGCGGCCATTCTGTGCACCGCTCCGAACAGTCTGGAGTCAATAACAGAGCCGGCCTAACCGAGTTCGTAGTTCATTTTACTTGCTCTTCATTTTCTGTAGCCTCCAGGCAAAACTTTGAAATGTTTTTATTTGCTTGCGACATATTTTTCTAAATGAAGTGTCGGAAGCTCTGTATATTGTTTCATGAAACATTAAGATTTCATCACAAGACGAATTTAAAATGTGTTGGAAGGATCAATCTTTTAAACTTTATGGAGTTGAAACTGTTTTAAAAGCTTATCATTTACAATGACAAAGCAGTCAGAGCTACAACGTAAAGAACAAGGAAGCGCAAGAAAGTATAAAAACCGTTTTTCAAATCCGTTGCATCACTTGTTCTGTTTTTAAAATTCATTCTGGCAATTCCAACGTTATGCATGTGACATTTACAGTTAAAACTTGAAATATACATTCTCTGAGAATGTATTTATTACCAATATATTGAACCATCTGTTTATGTTTTACTAAACCCCTCTTGAAATATGTCTATGCAGACGTTTTCTATTTTAAAAGAGAGGAAAATGTGTGTGTTGTGGATGTGACAAAACAGGATGCACGTTTTTGAGAGACAACACATTTTGTAGGATTTCTGTGAATGTACAAAGTGTACAAACCAGAAGAAAAAAAACCAACAAGTACAACATTAGAAAATTAAATAGTAAGTTTATTTTACTGTGCCCATTTATAAAAAAATATGGGCCGTTATGGATGCAACAATTCATATACCTGACCACCAAATATTGACATCTGACCTATCAGTATGGTGAAAACCTTTGGCAAAAACTTTATTTCTTCCATCTGAAGGTTGACATTTGCATAGATTTGCACATTCTGTTCTATTCTGTACCTCGGTCTGTCACTTTTTTGCGCATCTGTTTGCTCTATTGATGACTGTGCAGATAACTAAATTGAAGTTTAACCCCGGCTCTGTTCTGATTGGACGATTCCGTCAACTAGCTCTTCCCTCATCCCTAGATTCTGGGTCGTTGCTATTATTGAGCCCGAAAAACGACTTTTTGACCATCACGCTGGATAAAGGCTTTATCTCTCCCTCTCTCTGCTTGTATATGTCCACTAATGCCCTGCTCTAATTTCTCGTTTGTAATAAGCATAAAAAACCAATTACTGTGGCTGGAATAAACACAGCCGAACAAAGCCGGCCATCAATCACCGCACGCAGGGCGTCGACTTTTCTACCATTCTCAGCTATATCACGAGTGCGCGCGTATGTGTGCGTGAGAGAATACTAGCTCCTTTGTGCTGATGGAGAGTCGTTGTAGACACTCATTGTTTTGAAAGATGATGTCTACGTTGTTTTCCACTCGGCTCAACACGTGAGAGGGTTATTAATTGAAAACAAGAGTGAAGTTGACTTCTGGGAAAGATGCATTCAGCTTTTTAGAGGCCTACATGAAAAGCTAACAGAGTAAGATAAATCTAATTCCTGCAAAGCACTGATTCAAACCGGTGTTGACAAGATGGCATAGCTGGATACAACCATAATATTCTATCACGAATGCAATTATGTTTATTCACGTCCATTTGCTTGTTCGTTCTTTACTGGAGTTGATTTATCGCTGCTGTTGACCTTCTAAACAGAGGATTGGGCGGCTTTAATGCAATACAGACATTTAAAAAGAGATACAGAGATATGAGATGAACAATGTAAATATATATATTTTCTTAGTCTGTATTTTCATCTGTTTTCCCAATAACAATATCTTAACATTCTTAAAAAGAAATTAATTTACGTGAGAAGAAAACCATGAAAATATAAGCCTTATTTTATAAAGTGATTACAGTATGTCTTAAAACAAGTTTTCTTACCATATTGCATGTTTCTTGTTTAAAAGAATTATCCTCACTACTTTTTCTTAGATTAATGCTCAAAACAAATGCAAGAAATCCCAAAGTGGTTTGAAAAGATCCAACATATAGAATGCGATTTCTCCGGTTTTAGAAATGTAAGATATATTGTCTGAGCCCTTTTTGAGCCTACACATGAAAACGCATGTTGGAACTAAAACGGCGGTTAATCATGAATTCTTTGGAATACAGATTTAGGGTTTGGGTCCGTTTGAAAAAAGAAAAGTAGCTGATTATTGCTTAAAAAAAATCACACACAAAAAAAATTAAGAAAAAAAAGAATAAATTACTCATCATACATAAATTATTTAAAAAAACACCAAAGAAATCTGTATTCTAGAGTCTTAGACCCTTCCAATTATATATAGTTTGTCATGATTCGATTAGAAATTACATGTACAATATTGACGCAAACTTAGGTGTCCCGTATACGGAACGGGTGACAGTTAACACACTACAAGAACACAAGACAAAGCACTGAAAAAGAAAATGATTTTGTGCCATAAAAAGCCAAAAGCAGCAGATGTTGGTCTTACGTTTAGCTGTTATCTGGGCAGTGACATGTGTTGTGCTCATGTAAGGCATCGGGGGATTATTGTTTGCACAGGTCATGAAACCTGGCTGTTATGACAGACTAGCTAATCCTCTTTGTGAACTACTGTTGGTAAACACACAAGCCTACAAGAGCGAAAATTTGCTTTCTCAGAAGTCGGTTCACTCAAACCTTTCATCTTAAATAGTCAGCTTTTTGAAATTGATACTGGTGGAGATTAACAGAGCGGCACATATTGTTTGATTCTCACCTCAGTGGGTTCCAAACAGATCACCGTCTGCCGTGATATAGCGTGCATAGAAAAGCATTTTACAAGAAGTGTCAAAAGCGTCATAACCAATTTATCCCTCAAACATAATAGCACGTTTCAAATTGGTGTCTGCGGACCCCCGGGGGATCGTCTCGAATAGCCCAGGAGGCCTGGGGAACGATTTTGAAGTCATGAACTAAGCCATCCGGCTCCAAGATGAAACCACATTTTATTTGAAAAAATTCTGCAATTTAACACGACTTATCAAAATAAAGCTGAACTCACTGTGAATAGCAGTCTCAATATATTTTCACTTAACAACCTCAGGGTTTCGAAAGCTTTACATATGATTGCTGAAAATCCATTTCTCTATAAAGATAATGCATGTCATTTTTACCGCCTGACCAAAACCATCCAAAATATGCAACCAAAAGTCTTTATTTTTACATGCTTTAGTATTAATATTTTTTAGGGGTGGCAGTGATGGGTTCGAGGAGAGCGCTGTCTCTGAAAGGGGTCTTCGGTTCAAACTAGCCTGAGAACCGCTGAACCCAAATAATATACGTAAGAAGTTACAAAGTTCTGAGGTAGAAAAAAGGGTTTAGTTAACATTTTGAAAACGGGTCAGAGGTGCTGCGTACATCGTAGTGACCTGCAGGTTAAACTTGACAGCTGACTGATCTTTAATCTATGTAGATGTCAACCCCGTTCCCAGAAGCTGATATGACGGGTCTTAGCAGCCGTGACCTGGTATGATCCCGAGCGCTATGTATCAAGCACCTGAGATTTAATCATACCTTAGAAAAGTTGAATTCTAAATGGATGGAGAAATAAAACAACCGTGCTAATTGTTATTCTTTCAACATGTGGCTCATTTATTACTTTTAATTGAATTGCTTTATCTACAGCCTGTTGATGTTTCTAGAATACAAATCTAATTTGATCAACATAATTACGCCTCTGGTCTGTTTTTCAAAGAAAAGGCAGTAATCATCCGAGCGAGTCAGATATGTAAAATATTCGCCATATATCCTTCCGTAATTAAACCTCGGATGCTCTGAGTTTCTTTGCACCGTAGTTTCCCTTGTGCAATCCTCTTGTCAATAGCTGGCTACATTATACTGGAAGGAGCCATCCACCACCAAACTCTCTCTTTCTCTCTTTCTCTCTTTCTCTCTTTCTCTCTTTCTCTCTTTCCAACCCCTGGAGAGACCATCAACTAGCATTTCTCTCCCTGACCAATGGACCCAAGGGCAGTAAATAGCCACTGATGGGCTGTCTTAGTTTTAGGTGAGGAGAGAAAGCCGCTGAGGTGAGAATCCAGCGTGGCGTGGTTCAGCGGCATGAATATTTCAAGCTCTGCTCGTGCAGAACAAATGATCTTTTAACACAAACACATAGCTCTGCGTGAGAGGCTCGGGCACAACGCAGTCGTCTCGTGTTCATTGTTCATGCATGCGTGTCGTGTGGTGCACAAAATCCTTTTGTGTGATGACTATGTGTGAACGTGCGTGTTTGCTCAGCGAGTGTTGCGGCTTATGACAGACGTGTAAATAATTGGCGTGTTAAAGCTCGCCTTGCTGTAGACTCAGGGGAAAACCTGACTGAAGAACAGTGATGTGCAAAACTACATATTCTCGTAATTCAGCATTCATGGGATGTCTGAATGTTGCAGTGCTACGCTTCATGTGCTACTGGAATATGTTTCTTCCCACCAATTAGTATTTTGTTAATTGTATGACATAATATGACTATATGAAATAATATCATGTTATTTAAGGTAATATAATACAATGTAATAATATAATGTAGAAACACATATAATTATATAACATTTAATTCAATACAACCAAAGAACATTTATAACAGAAACAAAATGTTGAACAAATATATTTAAGATTTAATTATGTATCTGAAGAAGGTCCAGTATATGAAATTTAACGGCATCTAGTGGTGAGGTTGAGAATTGCAACCAATGGCTCACTCCACTCCCTTTCGAAGCACTACGCCGGCTGACACAGAACAATGATGTCGTCAAGTATTAGGGCTACTGTAGAAACAACATGGCAAATTTCACGTGAGGGGACCTGCGGTGTATGTAGATAGAAATAGCTCATTCTAAGGTAGTAAAAACATAACGCTTCATTATTTAAATTCTTTATACACCTCTGAAGACATAGTTATATTATATTGATTTCTGTCTATAAATCCTCCAAAAAAATGACACACAGCACCTTTGAAAATATAATCAAATCAAAATGAAACCGGAAGTGCTCTGAAACAGTCTTCTGGAAGCAAGTCAACAGGGCAACACTGACAAGAAACCAAAATAAATCTAATAAATATATAACCTAATGCAACATACTACAGTCTAATAATCATCATCTGCACTTTCCAACTCTATTACTTTCTCTGGAAAATTTAAGTCAGCTTATTGATGCTTCTGGTCAAATACATGCTATTTTCAATACGCTTCAGGAAGGAAGGTTATAGATATTCAACAAATATAAAACAACTTACAGGAGCATCTCTCACAGTAATCGCCTCGAAATGAATATTTTAGGCAATGAACCAGTTTGGCAAGCACTTTTTTAAATAGATGGCTATAGTGGTGGTATTTTAAAGAAGATGAATTTAGAGATGTAACTTCCTGGTGAGAGTTTACCATGCTGACAGCCTAACAGCACCGAACAGTAAGTAACACTTCCATCTAAGTAAAACACATTTTGTGAAGTTACATACCATTTTTGATTCCTTTTAAAGTGTCACTCTAAAAACTGTCTTGACACTGTAGTTATATTAGTGGAGTGAACTAATCGCCAGTCGACTGTCCTGACTCTTCCCTAAAAAACAGTGAAGATGGATGAGATACATCATAAGCAATAAAAGGTTTTGTTCAATTTTAATTTCTACATTCTTGCTTTACATTTTCTACACTTTTTCTAGACTATTTTGCAAAACTGGTCCATAGGCACTTCTTCTTTCAATTATGTATTCCTTATTTTTATACAATATGAAGTCTTAAAGATGTTTGTGTAACACTATGAATTATTTCTAAACGTCCTGTTGGTAGTATTTTGTTCTAACATTGGTCTAGTGTTAAAAGACGAAAACAGGAATTGCTTCTGGACCAGTGTTGTTTACGTCTTGCAAAACAGCCCGTGCTTCATTTTATTTGTTAATATTCCTTGTTTGTTTGAACTGTCACATGGACGACTGCTATTTAACATTGAACAATTTATCATTTCAAACGCTTTGGTAATACAAATGTACAGTTTATGTCATGCCAATAAAGCACGCTGAATCTGAAATTGAACTGAAATTGAGAGAGAGAGAGAGAGAGAGAGAGAGATCGTAAGCAGCGTGAGAAAAAGAGATGGTAATGACTTAGGTGGACCAGAATATGAGAGCGAGAGAGGGAAAGAGAGGGAGGGAGACAAATGCGTTGCTCCCAGCCCTTATTCGGCTGGTGGAACTGGGTGTAAAATGAGTCATTACACAGTGCAGGAGTGCAGGGTGGAACACAAAGGGCTGTGGAAAAGCTGCTTAGCATGCAACCCGTGTGCCGCCCGAGTCCCAGCACGCTCCCAAACCTGGACAGCCTGTCACCGCCTGAAGGAGACCTGCAGGAATGATTGCTGTCCCCAGTATTCACACAAGACGAGAAAAGGAGGTGGGATTGCCCGGCACCCCTCTCCAAAAGCACATGCCGTCTATTCTATTGCACCTTGCTGAGGGAAACCGTTGAAAAACTGCGGCTGTTGTTTTCCCTGCTAGCCGTGAAATATAGGCAATTAGAGGCCGCGTTTACCGCGCGTCTCTGTTCCTGCGTTAGCAAAGACAAACGGCTATCAAACGGCCTGTTGTTTGTGTGTAAAAGAGGTATTGTTTTGGACTTGACAACGATGCCCGGGTTCGCCTCTTATCCGCGCTGCCAGAAGCAGGAGCGGGCACGCTCGCGCTCGTGCACGCCTGCAGAGAGCCTTTCATCATAACCACTGGTACCTCTCCAAAATAGACTACGGACAATCAGTCACACGGCCAGAAATGTGTCAGAGTTTGAACCACGCCCGGACATTGGAGAGAGAGAGATAGCTGAGTTCAACAAGTGAGGCTGGCATCATCACAGGTGCAGAGAGAGAGAGAGAGAGAGAGAGAGAGAGAGATGGATGGCTGAGTGAGGGCATTTAAATTTAAATTTAATGCCGCCCAGGGCCAGAGGTGCAGGAGGGGATGCAAGAGAGGTTGCACGATGAGGATGCAGGTGGTGCGGGTTGGCGATGAATCGTAATGTGTTGTTTAGGAGAAAACCCAATATTTCTTTAGCACAGTTTTTCTTGGATTTGGCCTGGGGTTTTATTGGCATATCAGATGGCCGTGGGTATGTGTGTGTGTGTTCACTGGTGTGATGAGAGATTTCAGGTAATCTATTTGCATGAATGATACTGTTCTGCGTAATTGTCTTTAAGGTCAGTGGAGCGTGTGTGTCTCTGTTACTGGATGATAACCATGCATGGGCAGATGATAGATAAAGAGGAGAGGAGATGAAGGAAGAGGAGAGTTCAACAGCACTAAAGAGAGGATAAAATCAGGAGAGGGGCGGGCTCTGTCCTCTGCTATGAAACAGATGGATCGAAATGAATTTAATGTAGGCTACTGGCTCATTTGAGCGGTAAAGAGGAAAACCGGTGACGCCCATATTAGTCTAATATAGCCCTTTGCTCATAAACGTTCCGCAGCCATAAAACAACAGAAATAAATGAGCACAAATCACACATAAAACGAAAGAAAATAAAGCGTACACACATTACAGGTACTCATTTGCTAGTTGGAAAATACAAACAATTATATTCTTCCTGTGGCTCTCTGAGCAAATGGCACATAACCATAAGCCAGCTTTCTGGAAACTGCCAATGGCATATCAGAGCTGATGCAACATTTACTGCCTGTTCACGCTGTGATTGGACATTGTTTACAAGCTCTGTGAGCACAATGATGACATATGTCTACTCTTGAACCACGCCGTTCAGCAATGAATGCAGCAAATTATGCGACATTAAAATAAGTTATGTCAATACCGTACTACACAAAGACATAATGAAGATTACAAATGTCAACGGTAGCGTTGCGGTCACAATAAATGTTTTGTTGTTTTGTTCACCTTTGTCCATAGACTGAATTCAATTGAAGGGACAGTTTGGCCAAAATGAAAAGTCTGTCATCATTTTACTCAATTTGACTTCTGCAAAACACAAAAGAAGATATTTTGAAAAATGTCGGTCACCGAACCACGGTGGCACCCATTCACTTCTGTTGTACAGACACAAAATCAATGCTAGTCAACAGGTGCCGCTGTTGTTGTTCGGTGACAGACATTCTTCGAAATATCTTCTTTCTTGTTCTGCAGAAGATCGAACGTCATACAGCTTTGAAATGACAAGTAAAAAAAGATTTTTGGGTGAACTATCCCTTTAAATGTATCTTGTACATTACAACATGTCTACTTTTTACAATCTGATACTGTTCTTCCAATACGCAAATGCGGCAGTTCTGAAAGCAGATCTAACCCATCCATGATAAAACATTGTGACAGTCAAACGGATGAAACATTACTCAGGTGAAAAGGACTTATTAATCTTTCACATAAAAGGCGGCGGGAGTGAGAAGTCGACTCGCCTCCAACGGGCAATTAAATTAATTGCAATAAATTGTAATGAAATGATGTCGTTTCAAAGGACGTGGACACATGCGAAGATTTCTGAGGAGCGCATTCGGAAATTCCCTGAGAAATCCAATATCGGATTGCAGTTTATAAGCACATACAGTAGACAGCGCCATTCAAAAGTCCACTCGTGAAAACTTTCCAGAAATTACATTACCAGAATAACAATTCAATTGAAAGCCTGACATAAATTCAGCACCTCATAGTATTTAATATTATTACACTTAGTATTCATTGCCTTGTGCTTTCATGTCAGCATGCACTGAAGCTGGCATGTATTCTAAGTTTGTACAAAACCTCATGATCCATGTTATCTCGGCATGATCTGAAAATGTTCCAAAGAGCATCCCGTGTGCCTTACAATCTGCAGTCTTAGCAATATGATGTTTTGTTCATGGAAAAATGAAAATTCTGTCATCATTTAAACACCCTCTTGTCATTTCAGAGCTGTATGACTTTCTTTCGCCTGCAGAATTCAAAAGTAGATATTTAGATTTTTGTACAGACACAAAACCAATGCAAGTGAATCGGGGCCACTTAACAACATCCTTCAAAAAATCTTCTTTTGTGTTCTGTGGAAGAAAGAAAGTCATACAGGTTTAAAATGTCAAGAGGGTGAACTATCACTTTAACATGGTCACAAGGTTCCTTACTGGATTAGTGCACTTAAAATACTGCATATAATTCAATATCCACCAATATCAAGCTCACATTATTTCTTTCTGCTTTTTCATTGCCTGTGCATTTATCTCAATATTGGCCGAGTATCTTACCCTTTACATGAGGGGTGTGGTGGGCTCAGCAGGTGGTTGTGATGCATTCAATCATTCAATAGCTATTAATGACGTTGACATTTAGTAGAACGATGGCGCGTTTCTCTTGCCTCTCCTTCAAGAGGAAGATAAGAGCGAATGAAAGGCACAGAGCTTGTTTTATTGCCAGTTGGAGTGTTTGCATGCTATTGGCGGTTGTTTTGCGCCAATAAAGCACCTGCTTTACAGCTAAATGAACTTCTCCAGGTAAGAGGGGTGTGAAGCTCAGATGTATCTCAGCCACTCTCCTGTTCTGTGTGCATGTCTCTCGCTCTCACTCTATTTCTCTCTCTCAGCCTTAGGGAATATTCATGTGCGGGGGAGGAGAGAGGAGTAAAGAGAGAACTGGATTAGGGGCTCGTATTTGCCTGAATGCTTGTTTGAAAGAGAGAGATAGAGAGTGAATAAAGAGAGAGAGAGAAATTCTGGCTGGGGCTTTTAAAAGCATTATGATGCCAAAAAGACAGCACTATACCTAGTATTTATGCAAAATATATGCATATGCAATATAATTCTGTCACATTTGATTAAAATGTCAGAAATTTTCATCAAAGCAATCAGATGACATTTGCCTGTCACCGGTCCACTACAGTGTTTTTCGAATGCCTTTTATGCCGTATCATGAAAATCCATATCAGTTACTGAAATGTAAAATCTAAACAATATGACACAACGCAAAAAGCTATTACGCTTTCCAAAGTGTTGACAACGAAAGCTCTCTGACACACATTTAGATGCTCAACATCCTCTGCTGCTGTGCCAACACGCTGTTTCGTAGACGTTATCACATTTCTCAAGGTTTAAGTTGGTGACATATGCAGCGCTGTCGTGAATGTGACTTGCACCCGGAGAAGGTCATTAGCCGCGTGCGCGAGCGCACATGAGTGTGTCTCATTATTATGTTTTTGTGGGAGGAAATGATGCATTGAGTCTCATTCCAGAGCTGCCGCTCGCTTGATGACATCGCAGGCTGACTGCCAAACGGTATAGTTATAGGTGACATCAAAGACGGCGCTTCAAATGTTACCATCAGAATCATAACAGATAGGGCTTTGAAACCGCAATGTGGAAATGTTTGTAAATATGCTGGGATTGGTTTTCCCATTGGGATTTTCTTTTCGCCATTCGCAGTGCATGATTGTGCCACAAGGCTGGAACAATTTCGAATTTCAACTTTATCATCTCTTAAAGTTTAGATTTCAGAGAATTTAAATTTTCAGAGAATGTACCAGAATTGTGTCTCCTATAAAGTCTAATTTATTTTTGTAGTTCACTAACTGTACTTTACTATTGAAGTGCCCATACATACTGTACTTCCGCATCACTTGAAATGCAACAAGCCAAACAGCACAGAGAGCCATCTCCAGATTAACAAGCGTAAAATCTAATACAAATCCTTATTACACATATGCACTCTGATCGGCGTGCTCTGGGTTGCACACACACGACAGACACGGCCTCCCAGTCTGATCACAAAACCAACATAGACTAACGTACACAATACCAGTTTCAAAAGTGACACCTCATGAGAGCACTCTCAACAAAGAAAACCGGTGACTACACTAGCAAACAGTCAACGGAGATTCTTTAGCGAATAAATGATTATAATAAATCTTAATATTGAACTGGTACAGTGAACTTAACGTATGGAACTGATCGTAGTTACAATTTATTGGAAAAAATGTTACTGGTGTGCAGAATAACAGTAAATATTTCTGATAAATTTAAAGACTGACCATAGCAATCACTCATCTCAAATAAAGCTTAACAACATACACAACTGTGTGGATCAGCAACCAGAATGAATTGAGTCACAACGGTCTAATAAATCATAAATAACTTACAATGTGATGATCAAATTACTTGACAACAAAGTCTTCCTTTTGTTGTTTTGAACAACGTTATTAGATTTACACTTATTTTTGAGGCTTGATAACAAAGTCCATCCACAGGCTGTTTTGAGTTATGTTTTTTTTCTTTTCCCATAACATTTTAAGAGACTGCTGGCGAACAACCCCCAGATGGCGGAAATCGCCTTAAAATTAGCGAAAACAAAGCGTGCTCATTTAGAAAGATGATATGATTGGTCAGTTTTACTGTCACTCAAAATTAATCTGTCATTGATTTACTATTGTACTGTCAACAGTAGCCGCATTGAACTTCTTGCAGTCTTGTGAGACTTGGAAATCTCACGTGGATAGAGTCCGCATCGATCCAAAAAGTCAAATACACATATCTAATAGGGAAAATCTCCCAAGTTTTATTGAAAATAATATTTTAAAGTTATGAAATAGAGTGCCCTGAGGGTTTGATACTGTACTGTATGTACGTTAACATTTAAATACTTAGGGACAAAATTAAAATTAATTTAATCTCAAGCCTTATTATAATAAGCTTAAAGTTATATCTTTGTGCAAGCATACACATTTTTTATTGCAAAACAAACATTTGAATAAAAATGTGGCCTTGTCTGTGAATCTCAGGGCCTCATAATATAGGAGAATGGGAGTGTCAAGGTTTAATTTCAGTCATTAATATTTACTATGCTTTCAATTTTTGACATGGCCTTAAACAGCCCTACTTAAAATATCAAGGTTATATTTTCATATAACAGACATTATGTAGAATGAGTTTATGTAGAAAAAAGTAAATGATAAAAAAGTATTTAGCAGAGTTTGTAAGTACAGGGTCACAAGTGTTTATGGGTAAAAGTAAGCGGCCAGAAAAGATTATAACTCATGGGAACGTTACCTCAGAAAGCTGGTTGATAAAATTGGTTACCATTTATTATTTATTTTTATATTTATTTTTACACAATTCCCATAGTTACATATCTGTAATTCTATAGTTTTGATACATTTATTCTATAGTTTACAAAATATTAATAAATTAAAATATTTGATTAAAATAGAAAAACTATTTAAAATTAAAAATTTAAAAAAGTAACGCTTTGAAACATTAATGTTTATTATGAATTACATTTCATAATTTAGCATAATATAAAGTTATCTTTGCTTAAAAGGCTTTTTTTTCAAATATTTATTAATTTCTTTCAATCCAATCCTGCAAAATCTGTTTAAAGGAAAACTACATGACACTGTCCTAGAAACACAATGGGATCAAAGCGTTCTGGTTGCAGTCTGGTGATGATAGCTATGAGCACAACGCATCGGAAAAGAAAAAATCCGTTTTTTTTGTAGGTCACAGCAAATTTTAAATGAATCTGTCTTCTCCTGATTGAGCCAGCTCAATAAATCAAAAAAGCGCAGCTAGTGGATTGCTAATGAGAAAATAAACACTCAAAGCCAAGAATCAGAATAAAGAGAGCGAGACGGTGGAAAAAAGCAAATGAATTCACTCCCTTGGAGAGAGACTGTTATTGCTAACAAGTTTCAATCATGAAGCCGAATGAAAAAAGTTCTTACTGCGAATTTACGAGAAATCGTCCATGTAATTCTACAAATGCACCACGTATGGAGCTCAGCACCTTCAAGCTGAGTGTGAGAATGGCAAAGCCATTAAAAAACAGATTCAGCACGAGCTCATACTATGGTTTGCCCGTATAAATTGATTTATCTGGTCTGCCAGCGCTGAACAAATATGGTTATGGGCTGACTAGGAAAGTTACTAGAAGAAGAGATAGAAACAGAGATTAGATGGGAAAGAGAACACAACTATCTTTGAGATGAATGAGAATGCAAACGTGCTGCTTTCTCCAGATATTGTAGGCATACTTTGACCCGACCCATTTCTGAAGACCAAAATACTGTTTGAAGGTGCTCTGTTATCTCCCAAATCACCTTAGCAAAAACTCAGAACACCCTAGCAACCGCACAGTAACGCCCCGGTACCACAACACACTGTGACAGTCAGGGGTGGTGAGTTTTAAAACAGCATATCAGAAAGGCTAACAATGTAAACGCTGACCCACGTCTGCAGTTGAACATTCCAGTCTGTGTGATTTAATGAGCAGATAGAAATCATCTCCCTACATCAGGCTAATCACCCTCATGACAGGTCTCCCAAAGGTCAATAAAGGCCAAGGCGAATTTGAAAAGCCAAATCTGATAATTGGCGAAGCGGGAGAGCTTGTGTCAAGCAGCTCAATGTAATTCATGGAATTCACACACAAGCCTTGACAACAGGGTTTCACAAGGAGACAAAACAAACACAATTATTACGTGTCGTAATTGTCTCACAATAACACCCTTTAGACCAGGGGTTTAGTAATAAGGCGAGTTGAACTTGGGAGTTGCGGTGAATAACACTATGACTAGTGATGACAATGGCCTATTATGTTAGCATAAGGTAAAGTTAAATCTATTTCATACGATGACAAGGTAAATAAGAATTACGATAGAAAACATGGTTGTCATTTTAATACAAAAATGATCAAAAAATGCTACAGAAAAAAACTTGCTACTGGTTAAAGGGATCATACAGCGCGAATACGTGATTTTCTGTGTCTTTGGTGTGTTGTGAGTTGCCTATGCATGTATTAGGCACATAAAATTGCTCAAATAAAGTGTCAGAACAATAGATGCATTTTATCTAAAAGCGAATGCTCACCCAGGCCTGCCTGAAACGCCTCGTGTAACGTGGCGTTCTTGTAAATCTCATTGTATCGTCGACATTGCAGCCATGTCGTGGAGACGCTGTGTGTTTCGTTGAGAAAAGAAATATTCTTTGTTTGCTCTTCCAAAAGATGAGACAACTAAAAACATATGGTTACATTTTATTTCAACACTGTTCCAGAACAGTACAATCCGAATTTTCAAGTGTGTGCTGCACATTTCACAGATGATTCGTCGTGAACCTGGGAGAGATCAAGACGGGCTGTGCACGAAAGCTTAAGTAGGGCGATTCCAACCATTCGACTTTGCAAGGACAGTCTGGCACTTCAGATTCTCAGCCTGTATGTATATTTCATTGTAAAAGACTTTGTTACAGACTAATGCGAGTTGAGTTTTGTCATGTGTTTGTAGCGCATGTTTTTTCTTTGTGTGATATTCAAAGCGCAACGTGAAAAAAGACAACATAAGTCCTAACCAGTAATAATATTCCAACTAGAGGCATCAAATGTCGTGTTTATGATGGGATTTATTGTCTTTGTTGAGTCGCGACGAGACATGACGTAACAATGGTTAATCACTAACGGCAAATCTTTATAACATCGTATATAAAAGGTAAAACAGTTGGCTATAGTTTTTAACTATTATGTGTTTTTTTTTTAAATCCTTACCAATCCTTTACATCCTGCTCAAGTTGCGCTGGCTAAGTTTATGTATCGGCTTGATCATCTTCATTTTCCGGATCAGATTCGGCTCATTTTGTTCCTTCCTTTCCTGTCAAATGTGATCTTAATGTTGATCTATTAGTTAATGAAATGTTGAATACACTGTTAAAAATAGTTAAATAGACAAAACTTTGTGGTGAATAACACGATTAAGATATTAAAAGTGTAACGCATACATTTTTTTTCTAAACAAGTTGTTTCCTATATTTCTTCCTATATACACCATATGCGAAACGGAGAGTGTTTTCAATTGTCCGGATGTGTCAAACAGTAAATGTCAATGAGATCTTTCCGCAAATATCTCGCTCAAGTTGACATTTTTCAACTTGCGCGTAAGAATGCGCAATTTATTTATTATAAATTATATTCATAATAAAATAGCTTAAGAGATTTATCTTCATCTGTGTTTTTTTTGTCACACCATAGGGCACATGTACTGTTTATTAGTACCCTACCCATATATCATCTGAAAAATATATCCACTTGACTTACAAAATTCAGTCTTTACAGACATTTCACTATTGTGTAACACTTCTATTAGAAACCTTTTCCAAGTCCACATCCACCCCCCTCTGATATCCCCTCTATACAGTACATGCTCTATATCCAAGCCTCCCTTAGAAAACCAGCCATTCTGCTCACTAAGGTGCTTTTGGACGTATTCATACACCCTGTGTAATTACTCAGCTCCCGTCGCGAGCTGCGAGAGAAAAAACATAAACAGAAGTGGTCGGACTTTGGCGGTGCGTGTATAAATATCGTTTATTTGCTTGTCGCTCAAATTGCCTCTTGCCTTTGCAAACGGTGTAATCATTGCTCTTGTTTGCTGCCTGTTATTTCTTGTCGCAACCGTGTGTATTGGAAACAGCATAATGTGCGGCGTGACAGACGGATGAAGCAGAAGTCTTCCAATTCGCACAAATCTATCTAGAATAACATAAAGGCGAACCTCAAAGCGCACAATGTTTTCTGTGACTCCGCGCGTCACTTTGAAAGCAGAAAATATCACCTGAATCCAGCAGGTAGCTTCACAGCACCGTTACCCACTCACGGGAATGTAGAATATAACAAAGAACCTGTGAAATCATTTAATTTGCTCAGTGTTGTTTTCTGTGTATTTCTATCGAAACTGAATGTTATTATTCTAGAGAGCATTTAATTGGAAGTCATACAGTAGATGAATCCATATTGTCATGGAAGTTGCCAGATATGATCAGCGTTTTTCAGAACACAAATGTATAAATGTCCTCAAAGCTACATTTTATGTTGTGATTTTTATGTAACTGTAACGCGGCATGTTACGGCTTAAAACTAAAAAGGACATAATGAAGCTACACAGTGTCATGTGTCCCTAGGTCTTATGTTTGAGGTTGTTTGCAAATGTCCTGCTGTGATGAACTGAAGGCAGGTTCAACCTCCTCCCTCCTGCAGTGAATGTGTCTCAATCAATGCCAACGCACAAAAAGCATGAGAATGAGAGGGTGCTGCTGCTGGTAAACCCTCTTAAATTTGTCCTAATTCTGTCAGGCTGTACTCTCCCATGTCATTCACTTGGTGACATTTCCAAAAGTAGCAGCAAGAACATCTCAGCCTGTGTTTGTCTAAAGCCGGGCATGCCGTACCGGGAATGATGATTTTCATCTCAGAACTGCTGAGTGTGACGTGCTCGCCGAATCCCATCCACCGGTGAACTTTTAACAGTGTCTGAAATTTTAATCAAACAACCCCAGTGCCAGTGAACAGCCAATGAGAGCGCTGTGATTGATGGCGCGTGCGCTACTGTTCCTGTGGCGGCCGTTTGATGAACCAATCAGAGCACAGCGACTGAGGAAGTGTGTGTGCTAGAGCTCCTAGTGTGTGTGGGATTGTCTGTATGATACGCATCATAAATATCTTGTTAATTGGCATTCCATTCATGTTATGATAACGCTATCAAAATTCACAGCACTTCACAAATTCCCTATTTTTCAACCAGCGTGGATTCGCTTTTTTGTCATTCCCAGTCAAAAACATTAGCACGGGTGCTCGCTGGAGTTTGCGCAGTACCATTTCAATTTCACGTGTCAACGAGAATGTGAGAACGTGAGGCGATTAATGATGTAAAACGCCCGGTCGATGCCGTCAATCGTGACTGAGGCCCAAAGATGTATATCGCCTGACATAAAAGACACACAGTGTGTTTGGCTTTTCCCCAAGATTCACTTGGGGTCATATCGCAACATCTGACAAGCAACACTCATAGTGCATAAATAAATGACGGGGGAGAACTCGCACAGTGTGGTAAACCCGACATAAAAGGCGAGGAGAAACCTGGTGCACAGACCCCTGATTAAAGCTCGTCCCCGGCATCCTTTATGTTGACATTTTACCACAAAGCGCTGTCTTTCTCCCTCCAATTACTCCATCCCTTCCTGTTTCTGGACAGGGGGTGACCTTTCAATCTCCTCTTAATATCTTATTATATAGCGTCTCTAGTTTTTTAGGGCCAGGCGAGTGCTGCCATACAATTACAAGACATTCACGCTTTGTTTGCTCTCTAATGAAGCGATCAGCAGTCGGACCGGCAGCCAGCACCTTGGGGCCTGCCACCATGTCATATTGAGGGAGTGTTTGCCAGGACTGCAGGGCAGGGGCTGTTAAAGTCTGGGCGCGTGTGAGCCACACATAGTAAGAGAGAAAATACAAGCAAGACTGTGAATATAAAGGCTAGTTAAGCTCAATAGAAAGACGATGGTAAGAAACATCATTTGCTGATCCCTTTAGGTAAAATTATTACAGTAAAGCACTTGCTATGACAGTTCACAGGGTCATATTCAAATGCATGGCACTTTAAAAGTATAGTCACAAGACTTACACAATATAGTGATGGCATGAGGCTAATGTGATTGAATTGTTTACTGACCTCGTCTACATAACATTAAAGGCAATCTTTCATTGTCATGATGAATATCCACAGGAATTACACTGATAATGCAGAACCAGAGGTTCATACACTCATCCCACCCCAACACGGACAATGTTTTCGATCATAAACAGGATTTTACTGAATAATTCATGTGAGTGCTTGAACAATGTTATTTTCTCATTGTAGCTTTTAACCCTTAGTATTGATGTTTTTGTGTTGTTTCAAACAGTGTGTTACTATAACCATCATTTTTGCTGAGAGACACGCATTGAAATGATTTTCAGCGCTAATCAACATGACGCCACACATTTTGTTGACGGAGTTTAACTGGTATTGAATTAAGAAACATTTCCTGAAAGAAAGTAGAGGATGCAAAATAAACAGATTTCTCTTCATTAGCGGTCGACTTCTATTGGTTTTCAATGGTCGATGCTAATATCAAAAGAGCCAGGGGCTGATGCTCAATACAGTATATATTAGTGATATAAACATACAATGCCAAATCAGCTATACACAAGTCTGCATATTATGCCCATGGAACACGCATACTGATAAAATATTTACATTTGTATATTCTCATAATTATATTTTACATACACTTTAATGCACTAACACAACAACACATGTTAAACGCATCATTGTAGATATATTTTGTACTTAAAACGCACTATTTTATTTCCACTCTAATCTTCCAAACCAAGCAGGCCTTTGGCAAAAACCATCTAAAAATGGTCAGAAACTGGCCAAAAGTATATCAATAGTACTAACCTTAAAGGTGCAATGTGAAGATTTTAGTGGCATCTAGTGGTGAGATTGTGAATTGCAACCAACGGCTCACCCCTCCCTTTCAAAGCACTACGTATTGCTATATGTAGAGCAGTTTGCTGTTTAGGGCACCATACACCCACTTGTCGATAGAAATAGCTCATGCTAAGGTTATAAAATCACAAGGCTTTATTATGTAAAGTCTTTATACACCTAGTTATGTATATTATATCGCATATCTGTCAACACATCCCTCTTAATCCTACAAATTTGCCCTTTTATTTAAAGAATATGCCCAGTAATGAAAACGTTTCACGAGAAATATATCCTGCCTTTCTTAACACAGTGGACCATTTTTAGCATTTCTCAAGGATGAATTGTACTTTGTAGCGAAGAGTGAACAAGCATTTACACTTGTCATTCACTTTCCCGCTTTCGGCTTCCGCTCACACAGTCTCCAGTCAGACTGCATTGTTTCCAGATGTCAATACAGAACTGGCAGTTCTCACATCAGCCCTTTCGCTTAAAACACATCCGCCCTTCAGCTCCACATACTCTTCAAGTTCAGGTGCTTATTTCTTAAGTCAAAATACGGTACAGTATGAACTCAAAGGGCATTATTCAGAAAGCCATCCATCATTCATGAAACCATTTTCAATAATCAATAAGAAAAACTGCTTATGTCAATCCATTGCTGTCGTAAGTATAGGATTTTACTTCCCGGGTGAGGTCTTGCCCTTGTTGACCTCCAGTTTGTACGTCATTTTCATATACTGACGCCTGCTGATGCGTGTCCCGACGGTAAAACCCCCCACAGGATGAAATGGCCACACACTCCAGCAATAAGTGAGAAAGGAGTCTGTTAATTGACCCTGATGACCTATCGGGTTTCAGGATTGGTCATCATGAAGGATTCATTTGTAAGGTGACCACACGGCCGGTGTTAATGCCTCCGCTTCAATTAAACACAGTTTTCGGTTACTTCTGGAGCGTGAAACAGAATACAGTACTCGGACACTTTAAATATCAATAAATCATTGAAACGCACCAAAGCAATAAATCAAAGGTAGTGATTTATAGAGTTTATCATTGAGGACAAGCCATCATATAACATTTTTAACGTCAAAATATAAAAAAAAGCAAAATTGATTGATGAAGAAATCTTATCTGACACTAACATTAGTTCTTTAAAGGGCTAGTTCATCCTGCTTTGGTCCCTTGTCCGGGGAGAGGGCACCGGTATGTGCCCGGACTCGGATTGTTCACCCATTATGCTGCGTTAAAAACGGACTGATGGTGAGGAGTCGGAGGAGGGATGGTGCGAGAGAAGGCAGGTGAGGCGTCTTGTCTATTTGTAAGGGTTTTCTCCCCAGCTGGTTGGATGACTGGTGAGGTTAGTCATGGAAAGCCAACCGGGATAGTTATCCGCACGTGCTCCTCCCAAACTTTGTTAATAAAAATCATTTAATAAGTGACTAAATATTTTTCAACATTGTACAATTTTCCTGATATTTTTAAACCTACAAACATCTCACAAGATGAAACCAAAGAAATTGCAAAAAAGAGAAAAGTCAATAGTCATATTCTTCTGCTCTGAAACCTTTTCTAGCAAGAAAAGATAAGTGTGTACAGCACCTTTAATGAGTTTTAACTTTTGCCCAACAAAAACACACGCAGTGCATTTTAAGCGACAACAGTCTATGTAACATTTATGCTTGGCTGAGCAGATGCATGCACAGAAAGGTGACCAGAGTCCAAGGCTGCAAGGCAAAACAGCCGACATGAAAGTGCAGTATCTATTTAATTTAATGGTTACAGCTAGAGGCTCTGATGTGAGGTAGAGAGGAATGGAGAGAACCCTGAATGAACAAAGGAAGTAGGAAAGAGCAATCCCCTAGGACCCTCAGACGTCGGCCCGCCGTGTCCTTGGACGGGACTCGGAACAGGTAACACATTACAGGCCATTTAATTAGACCTCTAGTGATGGATGTGGCAGGTCACACGAAATCAAAGTATGAAACATAGATCCCCGCACTTCCATATGGTGTCGTACAACATGAGACATGTGCGATACACTGAAAAAACCTGCTCGACATTCAGCGTGTTTGTAGGTAACGGCTGTTAAAGATCTTGTGGCTGTGGACACCTTTCACATTTAGTGTTAAAAGCAGTGGTGAACGTGTGAGATGTCAGCCAAGCGAAAGGAATAATTTGTGATAATGATATTCCTAAATAATCGACGCTAATTACTGAGGTCAACTGAAATTATTCTCCCCATATGTCTGCTGTCGGGAAAAATCACCCTTTGAAAAAAAAGTACGAGTGTGTGTGTGTTTTGGGGATAGGATGAAGGATTGAGCGTGTCCCCCGTCCCACTGTTTGAGGATGAGTCATGCATTAATAAAAACCTGTAGCTCTGTGGCTGCAGCCGGATTTCACGTCGATCGCTTGAAAATGACATTTGAAGGATCGTTTTACACTTCGCACCTGCAGCCGCTCTGCAGATGAACATGTTCCTGCTGTCGGCTTAAGAGAAGCATGGTTGAATTCAAATGTGACAAACAGCAGAAAGTCTTGCGATACGTAAACTGAAGGACATGAGGATTTTGGAGGAGTGTTAAAGAATAATTGTGTGTTTATTGATTTAGGGCTCTGTAGGTAATTGAGTATTAGCAGGGTGGACTAAATCACATCAGAAAGCTCTAATCCCACACTAAAGTGCTCTGAAAACACTTCATTGTTAAATTCTCACCCATCGGTTTGGTTTCATTTTGATAAACAGTTATTGGTTGTAAAAATAACAAAATTAAGTATGTTTTTTTTTCTTTGTTATAGTGTGTTTGTAAAATGTTTTCATGGCATTATCTGCTAAAAAGCATTTCATTTTTCTGTCATAATTCATTCTTTGTCTTGCACCAAACCGCTATCAATTAGGCTTCACAGCTCTTTTATTTACCCACAAACTAAAAAACTGTAAACATCTCAATTTGATTTCTGTCATTTACAAATTTGAAGAAAGTTTTAGGCTAATTTACTAAACTCGATGCCACCAATTAATGTTTTAGTACTGTCAGCTGTGTTTTAAATGTTTTATAACTATAGATTCCATATATGCCTGCTTATATTTTATAATAAGTATATATATATTGGTAGTATTAATGGTAAAGTTCACTTGTGAACATAACTCTTGTGTAGGAGTATATGTCTTCTGACCTAATTTCAATGATTTAAAAAATTATATATTTTTTACTTACCATGCATAAACATAATTGTCTCAGACGTGCAAGAATGCTATGAAAAAAACAACTAGTAGGATTTACTTACTTTTTGGTATTTTTACAAGTTTTTGCACGGTTCTTCTAAATATATTTAAAGTTTTTGTAAAAAATTTGTTTTGTTTTATTAGCGAATGCTTTGCACACAGTCTTTGAAGTATTTTACTCAAATGTTTTTTTGTCAAGTTTTTGCACAAGTTAATGTAAAAATTAAGTAAATCTAACTAGTTTTTTTCAGTGTGTGCAAACAGTAAAATACGACTTTAGCATTTCGTGTCATTATAAACTACTGAAAAAAGCACAAATTTCAGGGCATGTCAAAACTTCTAAGGGCCTCGAAACACTCTCAGAGCCCAGAGGGTAAAAACCTGTGTGATTTTATTTCTCTCTGGAACACAAAAGAAGATATTTTAAGCTTATAATAAGATTAAGATTATAATATTGCTAAACTTTAAGTAATCGATTTAAAAATAAATGAAAAATCAATCAAAAATCGACATTATGACAGAACAGAATCAAATAACACGTGAAGATACTTCCACCAAACTTCATCAAAAACTAATTTCACAATGTTGTTTTGTTAAAAAGAAGCTAAAAAATCCTGTCACTTCAGTTCATTGGTTATTATAATATAAGTTTACAGAATCTAATAATGCCAATCTTTCCAAACCTGCTCAAGAAGCTTCACAGCAGGACTCGCTGCTCTATCTGAACTTAAAGTTTGCTCTGTGAAAAGCTACAATATCTACAGTATAACTCTACACAACCATTTTCCTGTCTTCATTATCCTTTAATAACCGTCTCAGATGTTTTACAGTGTTGCAGGTATCCAGCGCTGTGACATAATTGTAAAAAGCGCTAATTGAATTAGTAGTGCGGAAGATGTCTCGCGGCCACAGATCTGCTGCATCGACAATCTCACGCCGTTATAGTTCATGCACGATAAACTTTGCAAATGTTTACATCTGGAGCTCCTGTAATGGTCACTTCTAATGATTGTTTTAATAATCAAGCAAAATTAATATTTCATGCCTTATGCAAACTTTTCCTTTATCGTTTCAGTGTGAAAGGAGACTAGAACTAGATACAGTAAATGTATCTGCGATCTAGTGTTGTAAATAATTGCATTCATACCACTGAGAAAATGTACTCATAAATCTCTTGAATCTATATTTTGCAGTAGCTTTTTATGTTGAAATATACATGTTTGCCAATGGATGAGCCAGTCTCCGTCTCTTGGTAAAACATCTCACACGAAAGTAAAGACTCATCGTGATTTTGTATCTAATAATTTGTTTTCGCCGCCTTAATGTACTATAGATATGGAGAATTGAGGGGAAACATTTTATAATTTTAGATAAGCTATGACGGCACATTTCACATTAAGAAAAAGTTAGAAGATGCAGAAACGGTGAGTAATAGAGGGTTTCTTGTAGATGTCTTTGAATGGAATCACACTCATCCTTAACATCAGGGAGGAAACTACCAAACTAAGAATTTG
The DNA here is from genome assembly GCF_015846415.1 of Triplophysa dalaica. NCBI lineage: Eukaryota > Metazoa > Chordata > Actinopteri > Cypriniformes > Nemacheilidae > Triplophysa > Triplophysa dalaica. The sequence continues at coordinate 11,077,376 of NC_079560.1, forward strand.
CAAAGTATATAATGTTTCCAATAAAATGACAAAAATTGGTTAACTAAATAAAGATTCTGTCTAATTTACATGTCAATGCCAATTTTCACTTGTTTTAGGTGTTTAGCTACAAAAAACGGTTTGATTTACAACGAGTCAACATACAGTAGATAATAAGAGTAACACCCTGTTACAAGAGAACAGATTAAAGTCAAGCAGTGCCAACACTTAATGATTCCAATCATACAGAGGTCCATTACATGCTGTGTGTTTTGATTGGGTAAAATTAAATATAATTTGATATCTCCACAATAAAATCTAAAAATTAATTTAGCTAAATGAAACGGCATGGTTAAATCTCTCCAGCTGTTTAATAAAGACTCAGTTCAAAACACATGCACCTGCTATTGTCTTGCTATCTGAACGTTTAGAAGAGCTAACCCCACAGTATTTATCTTCATTTAGCTCATTAGGCCGCTCTCCAGAGTGATATTGTCAGAATATGGGGATATTCTCAAAGCAAACAAAACCAGTCTTGTGAGCGAGGCCACTTTGTGAGTGTATGGAAAGCAGTGTTAGATGTTTTATTGTGTGTGGAGTATCACTGATAATAAAAGCTCAACACAAAGCTCAACACACATTTCCTTCTGCTGTCAGTTTAGGGTCATCTTGCTTTATATGAACATTATCTTTTGGTCTTCACTAATTAAGGTGTTCTGCCTTATCGGCATGTTTAATAGACTGCAATGCGGCGGATCAGGCGCTTACCTCTGATCTTATCATAAGAGAAGCCCTGAATGGCTTATTAATGTGGTTAAACAAACCCCCTTCTTAATCCCTTAATCCTGAGGAAAGAGTGGAGTGTTACTCACGGTCACTGCAGAGGGGACCTCCGTATGTCGTCATGGTGCAGTCGCAGGTAAACCCCTCCCACTGCTGCAGACACACTCCCTGATTGGAGCACGAGTCCTCCATGCAGGTAGTGCCAGGGCCGGCTTAAAGAAACGGGAACCGTTATGATGCAGAACTACAGAACATGATTTCTTTATAAATAAATCAATAAAAAGGTTATTATACTTTACTAAAACTAAAACGACTTAAACATTTCTGTTTTAAAATAAAATAAAATATTAGTGTACACCGGAAGTGGCATGGCACGACAAAAGATAACGGAACACATTAGAACCCATTATCAGTTTGGTTTTGTCCACACTGGATACGGCGCGACGTGACAGACGCGACGGCTTGTACTTAATGGGTTTGAGCCAATAACGTCCGTCAACTAGGGTGTAGACACAGTTTAAGTATTATTTAAACCAAACAAAAATGAAAAAAATGAACTGAACAAAATGTTAAGCCCATTGCATAATGAGTCTGAAATTTATTAAAAAATAAATACGACGACGATTTTCTGCGTATTTCGCATCCATAGTAAGCATTTTGAGAGGTACACAGTACAAACGAGCGCCAAATATAAAAAAACGAATATGAAAATTTCAGATTCTATGTGCAAAGACCTTTATTCTGAAACAAAAAAGTTGAGTTGAGTCAAAAAAAAGTTGAGGCACTAAAACTGTACATAGCTCGCTAAACATAACTAAAGCTTAAAATAAAAATAAACTTACATTGCAATATGATGAAAGCACAAAACAAAATGGCTAAAAATGAATTAAACTCATTAAAATAATAAAAATGTCAAATAAATAAAATAAAAATATTTTAAAACGGTCGTTCTTCATGTTTGTGTGTGGGTTAAAATATTAAACAAATTAAAGAACAACAAAAATGTAATAGGAGCTTCTCAAAAACACAAAAGTGTTTAATTATTTAAAAAAAATACAGTTTATTTCCAATCCAAATCGATCAGTGTGAAACTAGTATTTTATTACAATTTATGACTACAAATGCATATATTCTGTACATACGATTATTCACAGAAGATAAATTCAATTATACAAGACCCATATTGGCTGTGTTTCATCTGTCAGAAATTTTAACTAATAAAATTCATCAAACAAAACATACGTGAATAATTTTACCTCAGACAGACAAGTGAATACAAAGAGAATGTGTAGCAGAACAAAAATAGAAAGTATATATTAGGGATGCACCAAAATAAAAATTCTGGCCCGAAACTGATACCGAAATTCAGGTTGCACTAGGCCGACGATCGATACCGGGAAATTATTTACATACTTCGTGCATCACACAGAGCTTGCGTGTCATTTTCTGTTCGCTGATTTTGAGCTTTTATTGTTAGATGTATTAGACTTTGCTATGGCGCGCTTACATGATCGTCCTTTGATAACGGCTAGTGAGAGAGTGAACGCGAGCACTGAATGGAAGCGCGGGCGCTGGATATTTCGGCTTTTATTTCGGCCAGTATTTTTCTTTCACCCAAAACTGATAATGTCATTTTCGGCCAAAAAAATTTGGCAGCCGAAATTTGGGTGCATCCCTAGTATTTATATAAAAAATAGAAAGTACATGAGTGATTTAAAATTTTTCTCTTTCATGTGTTTGCGATGCGTTCTGAGTTAAGCATATATGCTGTTCGACTATACTATAACAGTTGATATTGATAGTGGACTGACCTTCACACCCTCTCTCCACCTGACCCACCCGGTGCAGAGCATCAGCGATGAGGTCGGGCAGTCTGCCGTTCAGATCAACTGACGCCAGGCAGCCCTGGTACCCGTCTCGAGATGCTATGAGCTTGGGCAGACTGTTGTACATGCTCTTCCCCACGCCTCCAACGTACAGCTCTCCTGCTCAACACACACAGACAAACACTCACGGTTATCGGCCTTCAAAACAAGAGCCTTGCCTTTGAACAAAGTCCCTAATGTTATCCGAAGCTTCATGAGGTGGGCTCATCCTGTGTGACTCTGTGATGAGCTGAATATGTGATCTTCTCTTTTTAAACCAATTCCCCGCTGATGAAGGCTAATACCGAGGAACCTTTGATGTTCAGAACAAAAAGAAAAAACAGGGTTGTCATAAAACGGAATATAATTACGTAACATCAAAGTTGCCCTTGAACCTCGAAGGGAGAGAGAACATGTGGATAAGCATGCATGTGGATGAAAATAAAGCATGGCGCCAAGCAAACATGTAAGTCAGTAAATAGCTGCATCTGATGGTGTTTGGGTGTATGGAAGCCGAGTGCTCAGACGGGGATTTGGGAATTGAAATGACTGGGCTCTTTAACACAGTACACCATGTGCCCGTGTCTGCTTCTCAAAGCCGACTGATGCAATGTGTTCTGAGGATTCAATGTAGGATATAAGTAATGGGAAAATACTGAGGGAATTTACCTAGATTTCGAGTTTGAATGTTGTAAGCTTTTATGTAAATTCTCTGCAGCGTTTGACGTGAAGACAGCATGCCAATATCTATGGGTTACCGAATGCAAAATATAGAAGTTTAATTAATAGTCACTGTTCAAATATTTATTCAACTGTGAATAAATGTAAAATAAATATCTGAATGTAAACTTAAATCTTGATTTCTTGTATATACTGAATATTCAGAATTATAATCATATACTATAAGGATTCTGTTAACTTTTTCTTATTGTAAACTAATATAGATTACATTTTAATAATTCATCCAGGAGAATCCTCTCATAATTTATTCACTCTCGTGCCATCCCAGATGTGTATGACTTTCTCTCTTCCATCAAACACAAAAATTACTTTTACATGAAAAATATCAAGTTCATGGGATAACAGAGTGCACATTCATCTATCATTATCCTAATGGCTCCAGTGGGTTAATAAATGTATTTTATATGTGTCATATTTTATGGGTATATAGCTTGTTTAACATTTTAAGCTTATTTCAGCTCATTTAATATGTAAGGACTTAATATTAACAAACAGATCTGCACTCTATACTGTATAGTCAATAACTAAAACAAAATTTAAGTTTTAAATGTTGCCTCATGACAACAATCCATTTGACAACTAGTCATTTGATGTAAGAACTAATGAGAGTTATTGAGGTGCCTCCTATATTTAATGGCCAAGAACTGTTTGGGTTACAAGCATTCATATTTTTCTCTGTGTTCATCAGATAAAGAAATTTATACACATTTGGAAGAACTCGATGGTCAGTTATTGACTGAATTTTGTGCATTTACTGTACATGCAGAAAATGATCAGATATGTACCAAAGATCTGATTATAAATGAAACCTGTTTTCAAGTGTTTACATGCACCTTCGATGGTTTATCTAGTCATTTAAAATGTCGGCGGTAAAATTGTCAAAACCAGAATCTCTTTTTGTACATCTTCCCACATCCGCTGTACTGTACCTACATATGCAACAATTCTTTTTATTTTGCTGTTTCTACATAAACTGCATGATTCAAGAGCGGACTTATTTTACTGTTACTTCTGTTGGACACTTACTTTTACGCTGTCAGACATTCAAACTTAAACAAAACTGAGAGAAAACCGGTAAAGCTGTTTACATGCAACATGGAATCAGTGTAGCAGCCAAAAAACGACATAAGCCGCAAAAAAGGTTTTATGCATAAACAGGACCTTACACATCATTAGCTTTTTAAACATAATCGGAGTAAGACTGTGCATGTCAACACACTCGTTGATACAAAACCTACCGATTGCTAAATGATCTCAAAGTATTATTATTTTTAACTCACAAAAATGCATTGTTTCACTTTACAAGACATTTTAACCCACTGGAGTCATTTCGATAACTTTAATGATAAACTGTATGGAAGTACTTTATGAACCTTTAACATTTTGGATCTCATAATTTATGTCATAACAGCATTTTATTATAAAATGAATAGTTTGTATTGAACTGAAGAAAATAAATCATTGGTGAGTAGATCAGAGAGAAAATTTGGCTGGAATTGTGTGAACAACTCAATTACTATCAAATGGTCAATCTAAACAGTATATGTTTTTTCTATGCACTTAATATGTTATTACAGTGAGGGAAATAATTATTTGATCCCCTGCGGATTTTGTAAGATTGCCTGCTTACAAAGAAATAAAGTGTCTATAATTTGTATGTTGGGTTTATTTGAACTGATAGAGACAGAATATAAAAAATATACAAATGCATAAATGTAAATGTAGTTACTCATTCTTGGCGGAGGTCTACCGGAAGTCCAGTTTGGGCAACACAACGTTAACCGTCTAGAGCTATTTTTAACACCAAACTCTTTCAGAATGTGACAACATTAATATGATTCAATATTATATAAATGAAATATAAAATAAACTGACAGAAAGTTAACTTTGCGTCGGAAACTTTCTATATGCTTGAAATAAAATAACAGCCAGCGTTATCATAAAGCAAATAGATCCACAGTTTCAACATAACTACAGTCATGCCAGACCAAAACACTGTGGAGTTCTGAGGTACACGCTGCTCCTTCATCCTCCTCCTCTAATAATTCTTCACACTGCAAATATACATTGCGGAAGACATCAGAGATGTTTGGGAACCTTCAGATAAACATTCACCGAGCAGACCATATTTAGAGGGCATTGTTTGCCAGTGAAATGCAATTTCCAACTGAGCTCTGCCTGCAAGACAGGCAATTACGCTTTAAAACTGACAAGCAAGAATACATATGGCAATTTTCGTCCCACGGTTGAAGAGTGTGCTCTCACCCTGATTGTTTGCTGAAATCTGCTCTTTTTCCACTCCAGCTGAATAAGACCAATTAGACCGCCATCAACAGCCCCCCTTTATCTAAACCTCTACACTCTTTAATTTTATCTCACTACAGATAAGTTGAATTCTTTCATTATAACTTTGCCGTTTTTTATTAATGGACTCTCAACCTGGTTCACTTCAGCTAACTACCTGTAATTGCCCTCACAGCCACTTTAGTGAAAACGTGTCTTTCTGACTGTTTCAAGAGGCAATAGCTCCACCCCTCAGGAAACTGATTACATAATCATACCTATTATACAATTCAATACGACAGATCAGACACACTCTCGAGATGTTACTGGCTGAATCGCAATCAGCCTATTGGCAGTCAAGTGAAGATGTTCATTCAGCAGCATATAAACACATTCTTGCATCTGACAAGATGACTTCAACAGCCTAATCTACAACTGATGCACTACACAATTCTTTTTGTGTTATTTGCTTTTCACAGTAGAGAGCGGAATTCTTTTTGTAAATAAAGTGAAATAGAGTAATTATGTAAATTAAAAACTAAAAGCACACTAAACAAAGAGCTGAAAATAAAACACTGAATGATTATGAACAAACAAGATGTATTGATTTTGTGTCCATTCAATAGAAGTCAAAGGGGGTCAATGTTGATTACTAACGTTCTTTCAAATATCTCCTTTTGTATTCTTCTGAAGACATGAAGGTGGGCAAATGATCCTTTAATTTACAATAAAATTTTCGACTTGTAACTTTTTCGTTAAGACTTGTTCACACTAAGTGTTAGGAATTAGGAATAATAGTGAGGTCCACGCCACAACTTTAACAATAACGTCACCGAGAAACAATGACCACTGGAATTTTACTTTTACAGAATGTCCACATATTGTTTTCTTATGTACAAGTTGAGTGTAAAACAACAAGAAAATCATGTAATTTTAGGGATGCACCGATACCATTTTTTAAAGACCGAGTATAAGTACCGATATTTTTTCTGGTACTCGCCGATACCGATGCCTGAACCGATACCTGTTCCTTTTCACAACACAGTGAGACCAATAAAAATAGAAAAGCTTACTAATAACAAAGAACTCCACCTGCAACAGAATATGAGAAATAAATTTTTTTGTGTGCTTTTCACAAACGTTCAAAGCAAATTTCACAACAAATTGATTTTTGGTATCGGCGCATTTTTACAAGTACGAGTTGATAGTACACAGTTTTCACACTGTGATATAAACTTATTTAACTGATATTTTTTACTGTTTAATTTTACAGAATTTTCACATATTTTGAATGCAGTTTAAAAACTTCAAATTTACAAGTTTGGTATAAAACAACAAATTTACTGTTTTTACAGGTATTTTTTTATAAAAGTTGGAATTACTTTTAGAGTGATTATCTTAGCTGACAATAAAACATTAACACTCGATTAAAATCGACTTGACTTTAAATGGCTCGTATACACTAAAAACAGCAGATGAAATCTTTGTGACTGCAAACCTGCAGTGTGTGAGCTCAGAATAAATGTTTTCTTCTGGCGTGGATGCTAATATAGCTTTCATTCTAGTCATCGCTTTAGGTGTAAACCTGTCTTTAACGTCCCTGAAGAACATGTGCAAACCAGTAAGTCATGCCACAATTTTTTTTTCTCGAATTAGCAGATGCTTTGAAAGGGCCAGCTCATCTTCAGACTTAATTCCAGCCGTCTGTACAGAATCCAGCGCTGAGCTCAGAGGAGGAAGCTCAGTCTGCTTCACACAGAATAGCCCATGCATGGTTATTAGCTCTGTATGTCTCACTGTTATGCAAAGACTATTAAAGAGACTTCAATCACAATATTCAATTATACACCCAATAGTTTTTTTCATTAGTCATTCAATGGATGGCCGGGCAGCGGGAGAGCGGAGCTGCTTTTGTGGACGAGACAGAGCAAAATCAATTGCTTTCATATGAAGGAACTGCAGGGAGATTGTAAAAATGACATCTCCAGTCATGCGTCTCTGTTGAGTAATGATGAAGCAATATCCCTGCCGGATAGAAATGGAGGAGCGTAAAGCGAAAAAAGAAACACCTTTGGCTGTGCTCCATTACTACTGGCCTTGACCGGAGGATTAGCCCTTACTATAACCGCTCGCAATATAACACACTGTGCTGCTTCTGTGGCCTAAAGGTTTCCCAGCATGCCAAATTCTTTTACGCTCATCTCTGCCTGGTGTGACAACAGCATTCTGTAAGGATTTAGAAAAAGGTGCCATAGTAATAGTGTAACCACTGACAATGGCAGGTTTATTGATTCATAGTGTTAATAGAGGGAGTGACTTTTTGCTCATACCGTTTTTATTCTTACACAGAAAATTATCGACCAACGAATCGATTGTGTGTGTGTGACCTACATTATGAGGATGTGTATTTAGGCTTCAGGCCATGTCTCCTTCATTATGAGAACATGCCAATGTCCGTGTAGCTCAAAATGCAAAACAAACACACTAAACATAAACGAGTGGTTATTAAAATTGTAAAAAGTGCAGATTTCTTTATTATTTAGGTTAAGGAGTAAGGGGAAGGGAAAGAATAACAATGTAGTATACAAACCATTATGCCGATAGAATGTTGGATAAACTAAAATTAGTTTGAAATGCATTTTGTTTCTTCTCGCAAACAACAAAAGAAGATTTTTAGAAAAAATTTGGTAACGCAACAATGGTAGTACCAATTGACTTCTATTGTACTAACCAAACCAACCAATGCATACAGGTTTGAAATAACGAGAGTAAGTAATTGATGAAAGAATTTTTATTTTTGGGTGAACTATCCCTTTAAGTTGGGGAACTAAAAATATTTAACTAAAAATAATACGCAAAATAAACAAAATCTATAACTGAAAAAAATGAATTATATTGTAAAATAATAAATATACCAAAAAATAAACTGAAAAAAGCACCAAAAAAATGAAAATCGCAGAAAAATTAACTAAAACTTAACATGAAAACCATAACTATAATAAAACTATAAAAAGCCCATTCAAAATATTAATAAACTACAATAAAAGCAAAACTATAATAACTGTAACAATTAAAACGACAAAATGTCTTTAGTTTTTGCCTTGCTAAAATAATTGGCCACAGACTGTTAAAATCATTGACATTCACGTTTTTTACTAAAACCTATTTTCTTTTCACACCGGGGGAAAGGAAGCAGAACAGCATTTCGATTCCAAAGTCAATAAAACATATTTTCAGAAAACATTCTCGGGGCAATACCTCGGGGAGCTGAAAACTCTCAATTATCGGACAGCTCGAAGACTAGCTGTCGCAAGCGCTCTCCACATATGCTCATTCCAACACACGTAACAGGTCAAGCATCACTTTTTCTCCTGGTACCCTCACAACATCATCACATCCCAGCACCTTCCAGCTTGAGGATGTTCATTTTACACTTCACAGAAGAGCACTGGACCCTGGGGACTGCTCCGCCACCCTCCATTCTCTCTGGCATAATTGCTTGAACAATTACAACTGACACGTACTGTGAAGTTATTCGTTTGAAGTTTAAAGGACTTGTTCTTGGGGAGCCGAATGAAAAAGGATCTTGGTGCCTGACAGCGAGACTTAGAACTTTATGACCTTATTTGATTTGGACCTTATTACTCTTGTACTTTAAGCAGCATGTTGACGTACCGGTAGATTTAGTAATTCAATGATGTAGGCATCGTGCTGGAGACATCGAAGCTTTAACTCTTGTTTTTTTCATTGCAGTTCATACTGCCAGAAGAGATCTTCACCATAGACAGCGATACGAGTTGTTCAGTGAATTGAACGGTTTTCTTTTTTCGTAAGTAGCATAAAACGCTTCACGTTTCTATATCATTCAAACCTTTATGATTTTTCTTATGATAGTTTTTCAAAATATCTTCTTTTGTGTTCTGCAGAAGAAAGAAAGTCATACAGGTTTGGAATGACACGAGGATGAGAAAATGATCAACTTTTTTATTTTTGGGTGAACTGTCCCTTTAAGATCGTAAGACACCTCAGCCAAGTGACCTTAGACTGATCGGTGAGGTATACGGTTCTTGAAAACACACCAACATTACTTTCAATATTTATTCATTTTAAATCAGCATATGTGAACTTGTTAAAGACCTAATAGCAGACGTCTGTGTTAAGTGCTCTTGATCTAAAGTTGTGAAATGATTATTTATGTGCAAAGAGCAAATAAATAACCAAGCACACTGAAAAACAGAGGCCTCAAATGATGTGCGCTAATAGCTCGAAATTGGCATCCTTCTGTTTCTGGATGAAAATAGAAAGTATAAAACATCTGATTTGTCTCAGCTTTCTCTTATCGACTAACGCATGAAATACAGGCCGTCTGCCAAGATTTGTGCTTAGACGCCAGAGAGCTCAGTATAGTGCAAACTGAGACTAAAACACCTCACGTATTGCTATGGCAATAGCTGTAGCTGCTGTCTTCCCAATCCAAGTCCTCCATTTTATGACGCACATGGAAAGAAATAAACACATGTGTGAATGCTACAGTACACATTCAACTGCTACATGAACTGTTCTGTTATTCAAGTAAACTTGATTCTTTTTTTGGGCTCAGAGATGAAAAAAACGATTTTTTTGCAAGTTCGGAAGCACCAAATTATGCAAAGTCAGTTGTTATTGTGGTTTTTTCTCTTTTCCCTGAAGGCGCTGCTCTTTGTGCTTCTAATTACAGCCACAACAGAGAAAGAAACGTACAGCTAGGTTGAGAAGTACTGCAAGGTAGATTTCACAAGCAACATGATTTATAGAAAGAGCTAGAAGCTGTGTAAATTACATCAGGAAAGATCGGCTCATTAAAGCTGTGGGCAGAAATCAAATCTGAGATTAGTATAAAACTGCAAACGTGTTTTCAAACTTATCTAAGAATGAGGTAAATCTGAGACTTTAAAAGGGATAGTTCACTAAAATTCTGTCATCGTTTCCTCACCCTAATGTCATTTCAAACCTGTATGACTTTCTTCTGTAGATCACCAAAGAAGATATTTTGAAGATTGCTGGTAACCAATCAACAATCTCCTTTGACTTCCATTGTATGGACACAACCACAGTGACATTTCTCAAAATGTCTTCTTTTGTGCTCAACAGAAGAAATATACGTTTTAACCAACATGAGGTGAATAAATTATGAATTTTTATTTTTGGATGAACTATCCTCTAGCAGACATAAACAGCCCAAGGATCAATGAATGATGTAAGAAATGGCATAAGAATGATGTACATCAAGAAATATGACCCCATATTGCATCTTTTATATTTTCGTCTTGTTTTGATTTAAAGGGACAGTTCCCCCAAGAATGAAAATTCTCAGGGCCCGAATGCTAATGCTAACACTAGCTTTAAAGGGATACTTCATCCAAAAATCCTTCAAGCTGTTTCAAATCTGTATAAATCTGTCTTTGTTCTGATGAACACAGAGAAAGATATTTGCAAGAATGTGAATAACCAAACAGATCTCTTCCGCCATTGACTGCCGTCATAGGGAAAATAAATACTATGGGAGTCTATAGGTTGTGAGATCTGTTTGGTTACTGACATTCTCCAAAATATCTTTCTCTGAGTTTAGCAGAACAAAGAAATTTGTAAAGGTTTGGAACAACCTGAGCGTCTTTAAGGATCCCAAAAAGAAAAGGTTTGTGATAACTATGTGTAATATATTCTATTGTCAACATTAAGACACATTATTTTGTTCGTGTTCTTTGTAGCATTGTATTGTCAGACAGAGATTTTAATGAGGTTTATGCACAATAGAAACAATTGAATAAGCAATACATTATTTACTGCCGTTTTATACATTTCTATTTTCCAGACCACCTACAGTCTCAAAGTACTCCGTGGACCCCAAAGGATCTGCAGTCACAGCTGAAAACACTGGCTACACTATATTTAATTTAACCATATTTAAAAATGCTCATTCAATAAGTACTGTTGTACACGCCTGTGAAAGAAAATTTTGCACACAAATAAACTAAATAAACATAAGACACAACATCAGAACAATACTCACAGCCTCCATTTCACTCGCCTTCATAACATTTACTCTGACTATGGTCGATAGTATGACCCTTAGGATAAGAGGAAGAGTGGTACCTTTCAGGTCCAGGTTGCGGGCTCCGTTGGAGTGCTGCGTGACGGTGCGGGAGTCTATCTTGAGCATGTGCACGTTGCTGTCATCGCGGGACACCATGACGTTGTGCCACTGGTTATCATTCAGCGGCTTGTCAGAGTTGCCCTTCATGAGCGACGGCCCATTGCCCAAGTCAAACACATAATGGATGTACCTGCAATACATGGGTTCCCCTGTCAATCATACAGCCCAGTGGAATCAGGCAAGTCTCTTTATGATGACAATGCTGCCTTTTTGCTTTGAAATCAATAGCTGTAATAAGGCTTGAAATACTGGCACGGACAGCCTTCCTTCCATCCGGCCAGAAACTCTGCAACTGAGGTGTGTGATCACAGTAGTTTATAGTCCCAGTGCATTGAGAACGGGGGCTCCATATATCACATTCAGACCATTTTAAGCCCATTATTTCTCATTGTAAGTACGACTTTGTTTAGCCTGACTAACGTTCAAACTTTTTTCTCCATCTGACTAAAAAGTATCTGATCATTGATTTGTTGCTACGACTTATATTCAGTATATTAGGCGTCTTATAAATATACAGTGGTATGTCCGTTATGTAAAACTGCAAAATTGCATGTGCCTCGAGGTATAAAGTTACAGTTTTATAACCTGGTATTAAAAAATAACTTTAAACTGTATAAAATAACACTTTAGCAAGAGATTAAAAGTAGTTGATCCTCTCACAAAAACTTGAACGCATTCTTGTATCTTTTCTATGGCTTTCTTATTTTCTCATTTATTTTTGCTTTAAATGAAATATTGTAATGTCGGGGGAAAAATAATCCACAATAATATATTGTCGTGACATGTATTGAATAAAAATAAATAAATATTACTATAGAAGAGTAACAAACGTAATGTGGCCCAAGTTTAATTTAATCTTTATTTCAAGGCAACAATTTATAAGGGTTTTAAATTAGTAAAGATATTATCATGAAGAGATTAAAAACGATTTGAACAACCATGGTTTTATATATATCACAAATATTGTCAATACCGGTATATTGTTACGCCACTAGGTGTCAGAACAATGATGATTGCTGGGACAATGCTAATATTGTTTGAAACTTACAAGGTCATATAAACATCATACACACCTCATCTTCATTCAACCTGTAAATACATGCTGATAGCTAATGTCAGGTTGTTTTGTTCGATGTCAGCACATTAAGAAACAGGCAGGATTGGATCTGTGTGAGCTGTATGTGTGTGTGTGAGAGAGAAGAAAGAAACACAGTGAGAGAGCTAGTCATGGACATGCTGTGTGTATTTGCCTGTGAGAGAGAGAGACAGAGAGAGAGAGAGATTGAGCTCTCATTAGCACGCACTCATTTCACATGCTTGTGCAGACTCCGGTGAGAGGCAAGGCCACCTGCTGTCTAATTGCTTACTGAATGACTGGCTTTCTGGACCACTGAAACTGAGGAAGTTAAACATCTGAGGCACCTTCCCCTTATTCACTATTAATTCATGCCCAATGGAATAAATCACATTTCAGCGCAATTCTGATTTTTGTGCTCCTGCTTGCCCTAAATACTGTGATTGAATATCCCCTGTCGTGAGAAATCGTATCAGGCTGGAGGGAGAAATAACTGTGGATCTCCCATGTGGCGGTTCTGTTGTGTGGGTTGCAAATAAATACTGTTGAATATGGTGAATCAGAAAAAAAGGTATATTACATATGATTAAATGTTGCTCTTTTCTTTCAAGGCCATCAGATCTCATCTTATTGAAACCAACTTAAAATTTAACAATTTATTAAAATATAAACTACCATAAGAAGAAAACTCATTGAGACAAAACTACATCTGGACGAATTATATTTGACGATTATCAAACGATTAATCGCGATTAATCACATCCAGAATAGAAGTTTGAGTCACATTATATGTGTCTGTGAAGTGTGCATATTAATTTTGTATTTTTAAACACACAAAAAATACAAATTCATGTATGTATTTTTACTGAGCGATAATTACAATAATATATGAACGCTTATTCCTTTTTTTTATTTTCCCCCCTATATGCATTTATGTGTATGTGTTTAAGAATACAAAATGAATAAGCACAGTACAAAAACAAAATGTAGTTCACGTTAACACAAATTTTTATTCTGGATGCTATTAATCGCGATTAATCGTTTGACAGCCCTGTACAAAAGCCCATCACAAACACAAATTAGTTAGTTTACTATTTAGAATACTATTCAATAGAAACCTTTACAAAATATCAATAATCCCATAATATATTGTCACTAAATGGTAAAAACTAGCGACCCAGACAAACTGAATGCCATTAAAAGTAACTGCAGTAATTCATAGCGGTTATTAGGTTAGGCTTAAAATACTAAAACCTGAAGCTAGAAAACACAGAAAAAGGTCAACTTTAACTAATGACACGTTCCAGATGAAACCTTGAGGGGAGAGGTGGGTAGACTTGTCTTGAGAACCCCCAAAACCGCCCCCAAAGTGTTCCAGTAAATCGTACACTACATTGCTAAACTATTACATATTACATAATCACTACATTAAACGTCTTTAAAATGTCATTAAATAATACTTCTCAGTGACTTCGGGGTTGATCTGCCACACTGATGTAAGACCTTTTCCATGGTTATTTATAGGTAGGACATAAGAGATTTCCATGATCTAGCTCACACCTAAAAAAAACTAACAATAAAAGCATGAACTAGATGAACTAAATGAACAGAAATGAACAAAAATGAACAAAAATGAAGTAAAATAAATCTAGAAATGAATCTAGAAATAAATCGAAACAAAAAACGTTACGACTACTGGATATTTATGGATATGGGCAGTAGTGGTTGAGGTTAAGAATAGCTTTCCAGGCAATCACTCACTTTAAAAATGTCTCTTGATTGACGGCAGACACAGATGCCGGCATGCCGTCTGTGTGCTTGATTGTGAAAGAAACTCATGAGAATCTTTTTCCAGTGGATACCGTTCACCATTTACGCATATCCAGAAGCAACTCATGGTGAATTTGTTTAAATTAAAATACGTCTCCTATCCTGTGATGAATCATCTAGCGTTTCTACTCCTCCTGTACCTTTAACTAAATGCCAGAGAGATAAATGTGCGAGGCTTATAATGCGACTTGACTCACCCTCCTACGGCTATGATTCACATCCAAGTAACATCTTTTAACTAATCGCAAACTTAAACACGCTCTTTAGTTCAGTGGCGTAACTGCATTTGGATGTCTCTTATATTATAATTTGCTTAACTGACTGCTTACAGTCGATCCTTTGAATATCTTCAGGCTCTAGTGGGAACATCCGAGTTCTCGCATTAATAACGCCGCCTTTCTCTCTCATCAAAACAGCCGCGTGATTGTTTTGTCGGAAAGGCTTTTGACCGACAGAGCTGTTCGAGATGAAACTCTCATGAGATGTTGATGTTTATATGTTGAAGGATGATTTAAACAACAGATTGTGTACTGCACCGGAGGGGAGGTTTGAGCTGTTGCAGGGAACATCTCGGCATGTCTGAATTTATATCATTTGGTTGGAAGAAAATAAGAAAAATTGACGAAGGCATTTCGAAAATAATTAGGGCTAGTGTTCTACATGGTCTAAATACACGTCTAGTTATTGGTTAATGTAAATACAGCCGCAGAAATTATTACGAGAACATTATAATATTTTTTCAGTTTTTTGTTTACTATTTAAAGGTATGTGTTTAAGTTAAATGATCATTTTTGTTTCATTCACGTCGGATTTAGAATACTTTCCACCAAGACATGTTTTCATACATTGCCTTTCTTGGCATCCTTACCATCCATCATTTTCACAAAAGTTGCCAAGTTTAAGGGTTGAGGAAAAAGACTGAAAATAACATTACACAAACAGTCACATATAGAGTATATTATAGCATATATGTATAGTATAGTGTTACTATTTGAGTTATATATACAGTACACTGAGTTCCAGTTGTAAGTACCAACACTATAACCCCTAAAAGAAGACGAAAAGACTTCATTTGCGATAATAGACATTATGTCACAAATGCCTTCAATTGCACCTAACATGTATTGAATATTCCCCTAAAGACATTTTTATCTTGCTATAGTCCTCTCTCTCTCTCTCTCTCTCTGTGTGTCTCTCTTTCTCCCGAGACTCCAGATCTCTATCACATTCAGCACCTCTAAGGCTTAATTTCATCCTGCAGTCAAATGTAATCTCACCCCGTCTTCTCTCAATCAGGTAGTTCTCTCTATCTCTCAGAATAATGACACTCTTAATATGTTGTGCCTATTTCTGGTATTTTTAGTTTCTTATTTTTGCAATATTGTTAAGAAATCTTCTATTCTTCTATGTTCTTTTCAGTTCCTGTCTCAAGTTTATAGTTTAATTAAATGGCTTTTAATAATATGACTTTAATGCTGAATGCAGATTTTTGGGGGTAATGGCTAGCAGCAATGAACGCCCCTGTAAAAAAATCCTTTAATAATGAACAGCTTTTATTTCTCGCTCTAATTCAGACTGGCTTGAAGAAATAGAGGGCAGAGTTAGATATGCAATCACACAGTTCGGCTTTTCCAAAGCAAAAGCCATTTAAAGCTGCAGTGTGCAATTTATTGTGTTCAAATGCTATGTCCTATTTTAATTTATGTGATGGGACTGTAAGTTAGTTAATGTAGGTTGATTTACCCAAAAACATTGCTTTGATTGCTTAAAGGGACAGTACACCCACCCAAAAATATTGTGTCTTCACTTACCACCCTCAAGGTATTTTACATTTCTCTGTTCTGATGAACATAGAGAAAGTTTTTTCGATGAATGCTTGTAACCAAACAACTCTTGGCAACTACTGACTACCATAGTAAGAAAAATTACTTTATTAATTGCTTTGTTCTGTTTAACACAAAATATATTTTGAAGAATGTAGGACAGCAAACAGTTCTGGGGAACTTTTGACTACCATTGTCTTTTCTCCTATTGTGTTAGTCAATTGTGGCCAGGAATCGTTTGGTTAAAAGCATTCTTCCAAATATCTTTCTCTGTGTTCGGCAAAGAAATTGATACAGATTCTGAACAACTCGAGGGTGAATAAATGATGACAGAATTTTCATTTTTGTGTGAACTGTCCATTTGAACTTTAAGCATCTAAAAAAGCCCAGCAAAGCAAACCTAGCTCAACCAATGGCGGGAGTTTGAGGCAGGACTATCTGTTTACCCAACAAATCTTAGAGGGGGAAACCATTTTACACACTTCAGCTTTATGTTTCAATGCTGTATTTAAACAATACTTATAATTCCTCCACTCACCCTTTCACAAGTTCAACAACGATAAAGTCGCTTCCATCTCCAGAGTTGAACAGCATCAAACCATCTGGGCTTGTGGTCTTGAACTGAAAGAAGAGGTGCATGGACGCGTACGCCTGCAAAGTGGACAATGCCACGTAACTGGCTCGAGTCCGGAAACTGACCGGATCTGCCACGATGCGGCGCATGCCGAAGCGTGCATTGAGCTCACAGTAAGAGATGTCGCCATTCTTGCACAGGTCCAGGTAGGGCATTCTGTTGAAAGAGAGGCCCTGTAGGTGGCCGATGAAGTTGGAGGGCATGACGGAGATAAAGCGCCGCTCCGTCATGATGCCAGTCTCTATGTGGTGGAACTCCAGCTGCGTGTGTGCTCCGCTCATCTGGCCTGTGGCAGAAGGGAACACGCTCGATTAGTCAGGTCTGGGAGTTGATGATATGAAGGAATGGCGTGCTGCCTGAGCCCGTCCCAAGGCAACTTCAGCTTTTGATGTTGAATTCAGAGTTGGATGTGCAGTAATGCTGAACTCGCACGTATGAGTTGAATTTCAAACTCGAAGATTTATGTGTAATCTTTGGCTTGAAACATTTTTAAACTAGTCAGTTACAGCTATGATAGATTAACTTCTCTGTCACGCCGTGTTCAAACCAGACTTGACGAGAAACAAGAAATATTTCTGTTGGGAATGTGGTCGGATGCATTGAACAACATATTTGTTGTTCAATGTACATTTATTCTAAACAGGATTTGGACCAATGAGATTTAATGGGCGTTATGAAGATGCATCTTGTCGATCAAATCAAAAACTCAGATTTGCATGAAGAGAAAGGTGTTATTGTTTGATGCTCTACTGTGTCATCATATTTAATGTAGAGCAGGATATTGGACTGACAGTTTCACAGTGTACCACACAACACAGTGTCTAATACACATACAGGTACAGTATTGTCAGCGTGTGTGAGGTCGTTCTTGCTTACCCTCCACGGTCACATTGTCAACAGAGAGCTGCAGGCTCTTCCCACGGCGCACCACCTTCACAGAGTGCCATTCATTGTCATTCAGTTTGTGCCCTGCGAACAGAGTCTCCGGTCCTTTACCTGTATAGAAAACGGAGCAAAGTCACACACCGCTGTAAGCTGTCTGTCTTATCAAGACGACACCCAACCTCACAGGCCTGGTGCTCTACCTCACACATGCACAAATACAGACACGCACTTATGGTGCACTGACAGGACCGATATACAGACGTTTTCAGGAAGGCACCACAGAGAGTTCTCACTCGCATGATGACACTTAGATACTTGTGAGCGTACACACACACACACACATAAAAATTCACACATTTACATTTTCGCACAGGCTCACGCCAACGCAAATCACGAATCTTGACATGTACATAGGCTGTAACGTAATCTATTCGGTCATAGTTAAGAGCGGTATAGACTGTGATTATAGGTTTAAATGTGTTCATAATGACTTATATAACAGCTGTGTTTAGTAGCGTATGGTCCTTGAAGCTGAGAGGTTAATAGATGTGGTTTGTTTACTGTAAATACGAACCATGACCTCTCCATTCAGCTATTATTAGTAACCTTATTTCCAGACAATAAACACAAATGACATTTTGAACTTTATTTGGTTGGTCGATGAAAGACATCTAAGCATTTATTTCCTACTCAAAAAGCTGAAATGAAGTGTGTAATCTTGTGACTTTAGCATTAAAAAACGCAAAGGTGAAAAAAATATAGTTTTCGGACACACTTTATTCACTGCCGGAATATTTCAAAAAAATTGTACGGTGCAGGTTTTAACACCTTAAATTGGTCAAACAACTGAAATAAAATGAGTTATTTTACAACATTAGCTTTACAAAGCAGCACTGCAGGAAAAAAATCAAACACAGAATAAAAATAGAATTTTACAGCATTATACTGTTTAATTTGTGTGATTTTTACTTTTTTTAATGGGGTAAAAAATGTCACTGCAAATTTAATGATGATGATTTAATACATGTCGGGTAAAAATAACAAAACGTTAATTCTATTTATGATATTTTACTTTTTCTCTGGTGCCACAGCTGCCAGAATCAGAAGTTTTTATTAGATTGCAGGTTTTTCAAAGGCAACGCCTCCAATTGGTCAAACAAAAAGTCCCGCCCCAAACTCACACTATTGGTAAAGCCAATGTTGTTTTGTTAGACGGGTTGGGAATGTCTTATGGAAGAGTAAATGGGTAGTTAATGTGTCCTTTGGTGTGACAGCAAAACATTTGAAATACAAACTAGCATAAGAGAGATTTATCTTCATTGTTACTTTACATTATAAATGAAGAGTTTGGTTCGAGAAAACAGAGAGAACTCAGTTTTTTTTTTCTTTCAAATATCATATTTTTATAGTGTTTTATTGTGTTAGTTAGCTGTATTTTTTCTGTTATTACAACTTCAATCAAAACAAACCAACTGCAGTTTGATTGATAGTTATTGTAATGTATAAAAAAGATATCATCATTTTTGAAACCAAACTCTTAAAATATAGATATGAATAAAATCCTTTTTGCTGTCACACCATAGAACATATGTGTGGTCTATTTGTCAACTACTGTATACTTTCTCAACACACAAATGTATTACTTCTCTGCACACTTTAATGTCTCTTAACATTACACTCGATTCGTTTGACATCTGTCAATTTTGGTTTTTATAAAAAGCTGCAAATGTTCCAGTACCGCCAGACGGTACAGCTCTTCTGCCACGTCCAAGCAATAAAAAATATAATTACATTTTTAAAGGCACTTTCTCCCTAAAATTCGTCACTCACAGATACAAACCTCATTGATTCACTGTCTTAAAAACATTGCTGCACAGCGAGTGGAACAAATAAACGAACAATTGCAGCCGCCTCTACAGCAGTTCTGCTCATTATAAGAGAAAGTGACTGGTGATGCCTGAGAATGTGTGTGTAACGTGAGACAAACACATTATACTTAAAGCCAAATGAATGGAAATTGAATTGGCCCTGGCTATGTGCATAATCATCTTACAGGCTCAGGAGTTTTATGGCCGAAACCGTGCTGCGCTTCAGTACGCAGGTTTAAAAATGACAGAACACATACCATGGCAAATCCTTCACAGACCTGAAGAGTCCTACGACTCACACCAAACCAAAGTCAACCACAGTACATTCACAGATATGACGCTAAAGCAGTGTTTATAAGAGTACGGCTCTTGACTCAAATACGTCTGTCATCTATTGAAACAAACTCTTTTGTGAGTAATGCAACGTATTTACAAAAACAGATAATGATCCAATATTCACTAATATTCATTGTGTAAGATTTTACAATAACACCGTGTCTACACCAGACGCAACAGGCGTGACGCAACATGACAACATGCTTGTTCTTAATGGGTTTGTCGCGTCGCGCTGCATCCAGCGTGGACAAAATTTGAAATTATAATGCGTTTCTAATGTCTTTTGTCGTGTCGCATCGCGCCTGTCGCGTCCGGTGTGGAAACGGTCTAAAGCTGAAAATTCTGTTCTCATGTACTCACCCTATTGTGATTTCAAACCTGTGTGACTTTAATTTTTCAGCAGAAAACTAAAAAAGACATTATGAAGAATGTCGGTAACCATGCAGCGGTGCCCTTTGACTTACTTTGGTTTTGTGTCTGTACAATAGAAGTAAAGGATGGTTGTTTGGTTGCCAACATTCTTTAAAACATCTTCTTTTTTTAAAACATCTCTGCAGACGTAAGAAAGTCATACAGGTTTGGAATGACAAGAGGGTGAGTAAATGATGGCAGAATTTTATTTTTTGGGTAACCTAACCCATTTTCCCACATTTTTATGATTTCCATAAAATCTGTCGGTATGACAGCTCTTTAGTCATAAGACTGATATAGCAAAATTAGCAAATTACGTGTGCTTTCGAGTATGCGTCCCAACATTTTTCATTCTTGTCTTCCGCAGAGCAATTTTAAGACCCTCTCGTGCTAAAGTATCAGCATTAAGATGTGTTTGCTGTGGTCCGGCTGCGCGCTCAGAGGCGCCTGGGGTGCGCAGGGAAAAATGGGTCAGGCCGAAGCAGCTGCCTCAGTCTTCATCCCGTGGAGCGGCTACTGCCTGACACGGCGGTTCAAAGCCCCTCTCACCACGCTGTTGGCTAGCCTAATTGGCTCTGCCGGAGTCAACAGGCTCTCCGGGGACCGTCGTCAGCCTATTTGTAGGAGTGTTGCATCGCTGGCGAATTGGTGTGCTGCAGTAGGGCGGCTCTCTGACGACGACCCGAGGATGCGCATGCTGATCTTGACTCGAGATGTGACTGAATCTGCTGAAACTTTTAAGTCGTTTTATAAATGATTTCAAAAAGATGGACTCAGTGATCTCGCAAAACATCTGGTATTCAAAGGCGTTCTGCTGGCAGGTCACAATCGTGCTTTAAATTGCATACAGTACATTTGAGTAAAGTTCTGAACGAGTGGGTATACGTCACATTATTTGCATTTGAGTGTGTCTATGTCACATCATCACGGTAATTAGCTCATCTCGTTCCAAAAAAAACTGAGTGGAGGAAAAAAACAGAGAATTGTCGTCCTACACCTTCTGGCAGCTTGTTAATTAAATCTAAATTGTTGCTCATCCTGCTTTTAAATGTGCTCTCGTCGCTTTAGCTTGGCTCGGTGTTACTCAGCATTTCACATTAAACAGCCACAGCATAAAAGAGTACAAATAAAACCTGACGAATATTTTTGTGCGGGTAATCAAATATGAGTTTAGGTACGAGATGCTATAATGGAATTTGTATCGACTGTGTTCAGACGGCAATGGTATTATGCAGATCTTACAATATCAACCATCAATCGTTCGAGGCATTGAAAACAAAGATGGTTTGCTTCATCCACAACGTCATCATTCGTGAAATCTGTTTCGTATTCACGGCGACCCTTTGCTGAGCTGTTTAAAATGCACATCATGGTGAGGAGAAAAAAAAAAGATTTCCAACAGATGGCAGAGGGCCCTAATTGGGTATAATTTACTTTAACTACCAGCATTTCTGTCTATTTAAAAGTCAATTAACATTTTGCTGTCATTAAAACTTCCATCAGTCTAAATATGTTTGACACGTCCATTGAGTTAATATTGGGAATATTGGAAGTGTGGAGGGGACTGCGACAGTCTTCCACGGGTTAACGTATCAAATGATCATGCTCCTCTCATTATGAACATACATTTATCCTCGTATGACCAAGCGCGGATTCATCATCCGCTGAGCAATATGTGTGATGAACGCTTCTCGTGTCTAAAAGAGTGGGGAAAACATTAAACTTCATATGTGTCATCTTATCTATTTTGAAACATATTGGATGACAAGGATGTGACGCTCCTTTCAATGGAATGATTTGTAGATTTGGCTCTGAAGAAAGAGACCTTCATCATTTGTACAGCATGAGACTGAGGGAGGGCAAAATCACTTGCAGTAACTGATGGAGTTTGTTGCCATCTGGTGGAAAAAATAGGGATATCATGTGATAATGTTTATTATAAATGTATAGCTCGGTTCAGGTTCTATGTCCGTACGGTGATCCTGCTGTGTTCAAATATAGTGACACAGTAATAGATCAAAAGAAAGTTGAAAGTGTGTGTGTGTGTGTGTCTGTAAAGCTGGAAAGGCTTATTCTTAAAAATATTTGAATCTCAAGGTGTATGCTTAAATGACTGAAATGTATTTTATCTCAAAAATATAATTGAGTTATAATTGAAATCTTTTTTTTTTTATAAATGGATGACTTCAAGTAATAAAGAGAAAGCAGCCAACAAGAGCCCAGAACAGATGGGAACTATTTCAATACTCTTTAATCTTCCCAGGTTGCTGGATAATAAATGCAACAGAACTGTTTGCTGTTTTAATAATTCTATAGAAGATGCAATAAATAGAAGATATTTTTGAAGAGGCCATAAATCATTATATTATTAAGTTATCCTTCTTGATTATTGCTGGATCTTTTCTAACCAATAAAAAGTAGCAAAAGTGCCTCTCAACTTTGACAATACAGTACTTGAAGGGAACTTCACCCATAAATTAGTATTTTTTCATCATTTACACACCCTTAGATTTTTCCAAACCAGTATCAATCTTTTGGTGAACACACGGGAAGAAATTTGAAAGAATGTCAGATCTTCCCACCATTTACTGCCATAGTAGGAAAAATAGATGCTATGGGAGTCAATGGGGGGTGAGATTTGACAATCTTTGAGATATCTTCCTGTGTGTTCATCAGAACAAAGACATTTATACAGGTTTGGAACAAAATCAGGGTAAGTAAATGATGACAGAATTTTCATTTTTGAGTGAAGTATCCCTTTAATCCTTTGAAAAGTACAATGTATTTTCCATTGAAAGGTCAACAATGATAGGGTTGTGCTTCCAAACTTTGACTGGTACTGTGTAAAGTAGAGTGCTCATAGAGGACAGGTATTCACCTTAATTTACATGTATGGATTGTATTTTCCAGCAAAACAATGATTGTATAATTTTTTTATAAAATGGTGACACCAATAAAAAAGCGCTCTGTTTATATAAGCTTCCCCACCAGTCAACACATCAACACAGGCTAAACCAGTAGCGTAAAATTTAGATTGAAACAACCAATGAGATTGTATGTTTAAGAAGACATTATTTACGTCACTGTTGTAATACAAACACAAACCACAGAAATTAAACACTTCACGTTTAAAAAGGACCCATTGCATGAAAGTCAATTTTTTCTGTGTTTAAGTGCTATAATCGGGTCCCGGTGCATCTAGCAACCAGAAATTGATAAAAACAAGATCCCAGTAACTTTGTTTTGGTAAGCCTTTCTCTCCCAACACGTGAGAAATCGAGCCGTTCAAAGTTCGCTCCTGATTTTACTTAGACGCAGGCTCTTATTATAATATTACCGCCCCTTTATCTACACAATTCCACCCACGGCGCTGCCACTTTTGTTGTTTTCGCAAGCGACAGCAGAGTACGTGACGCCATGGCTAAAGTTTGTGGACAACATGCAATGGAGTCCTAGCCTCGGAAGAAACAGGAGTGGATTTATTTTATTTTTAGGGGAAATCCCTCAGAAACCATAGGTAAAAGCCTGCTTGTTTGCGCAAATCACTTCAAGCCGGAGTGCTTTATCAACCTGGGTCTGTACAAGTAGGATTAGCTTCAAAGTTGTTCCTCGAGAGCATTGGGTGTCCAATGTCAGGTCCTGGAGGGCCACAGTCCTGCAGAGTTTAGCTCCAACTTGGTTTAACACATCTGTTTGGAAGTTTCTAGTCTGCTTTGTGAGACCTTGATTAGCTGTTCAGGTGTGTTGGATTTGAAGCTAAACTTTGCAGGACACAGGCCCTCCAGGACTGACTTTGGACACCCCTGCTCAAGAGGGATCGAGACCGACTGAACGAGACAAAGCAGCAGATGTGAGTAATATTTATCAACAGTCTGAATTGAGTTGTGTAAAGTTATAACTTGTCAACGACAAGTTCCACTGAGATCTGCAGGTGCGCATTCTGTGTTTTTTTGGCAAGCATAAACGCACAACATGAGCACTGTTTCCTGTGACAGATTTTTTAGTCTCCGGACGAATGATTTGAAACGTTTAAAAAAGAAACTAACCGCAGAGGAGTTCAGGCAACAAAATTTAGCTAAACCATTGCCATGGCAGTCCTACAAGTGTGTTGTGGTGACACGCCGGGAAGCAGGGGGGTGGGGTGCGCCGTAACTTAGTATCATTTAAAGAGGCATGAGCACAGCTGTTTTTGACAAGCAAAAAGGGTTTTGTTTAAACAGAGTGTTTTTAAGCAAAATATGTTCCAGACATTTATGAAGACCCTTATAAATCATACCAACTTGTTGAAAGTGCTAATTTAATGAATCCTTAAAGTGTTGCTTTGTTATAACGCCTCTAAAGTTATTTTAATAAGAGCACAGATTGCCTATTTACTGTAGTGAATTAATCATAAGCATAACCTACTGTAATGTCATATTATTGTGAACGTGTTTAAATTTCTGAAGAGCAAAAGATTTAAGCTTTTTTGGAGACACCTACAGTCCAACCTTATTACTAATCGTGATGATTAAAGATATTATATGACTTAACTCAATGAAAAGCATTTTCTTAATCCAGAGTTTCTTAACGTCTTAATAAGTGGCCGTATTTTTGAGCATTCTATTGATTGAAAAACAAGTTCAGAACATGATTGTTGAGTGTTTTAGCTTTCAAAGTCAAGAAACATGACAGTATTTTGTTCCATAAGTGTCTTGTCACTCATAAAACAAAACAATAAACATGATGTATCTACTTAGCTTTCTAAATGACGACATACCAGAAATTGTACTATTCAAATCCAACTTCAACACATGTTTTGATTCACAACATTTGTCCCCAAACTCCAACACTTATTCTTTATTATCTATTGTGATGACCTGAAATTTGTTTTATATTGAGTTTATAATATTGTTTTGTCAAAAGCATTCGTTCATGCATCTTTATTCTGACCCTTTAATGTTTGCAATTTTATGTGTCTAACACATGCATGCGCAACTTAGAACACACCAAAGACACAGAAAAACATGTATTCGCGCCATATGACCCCTTTGTTTATTACTGTAAGTCATTCTCCTCATGGGGACTGATGGTTGGTCCTAAAGCGGGTGATTCCAGCTTTCACTATCCTTATGGGGACGTTAGGTGTCCACGTATACAGAAAACCTGATCCCCCCACACAAACACACACCCTTATATCCAATTATCCCCTCACTTTCACCCAGAAGCACACAACTTACCTCCAGAAACACTGAGGTTCACGCCATTTCCTAACACAAACGCACGGATGTAACACCCCACAAATACAGGCACAGACAACCTCATGCCTGATTTGGCACATGAAGAAATATCTCCTTTTATTATATAGTTTATAGTATTACGTACGGAGTCCCGTGGGTACGTGGAATATTCTAGAGCATCTGAAGGGCGGTGGGGAACATATGGTGTTGAAATGGAAACTGTTGGGATGGTTATGCTTAATTTCAAACACCGCAGCAAATTGACATATTTTGCAGAACGAAAGAGATTGAGATTGAGGGAGCGCTCGTGTCGGGGAGAGATGCAAACTGGGAACACGTTCAAAAGAATATCGGCGCTAACAGTGCAGGAGGAAGACAGGATTACGAAGGAGGAGAAGAAACTTTGGGGGATTCGGGGACTGAGCATGGAGAGAGAGCGAGATAGAGAGAGAGAGAGAGAGAGACAAAAATAGCAGTGCAGATAAAAGAATCACTTACTAAGGTTACAGTCTATCCCGATACAATCTGGTGGGAGAGAGAGTGAGATGGTGAGATTTAAAGGAAAAGAAACCAAAAATTTAAACCACATCCTTCAAGGTTCAATCTGCAGACAAACAATTTATTTTCGCATAGAGCCCACCATCCGGGGACAAACTGGGAGCCAGAGCTGCCCCCCCTACATGAGCCCGCAACCCACAGTCAGGACGAGAGGGCGCACATCTGTCCA
The DNA here is from genome assembly GCF_015846415.1 of Triplophysa dalaica. Lineage (NCBI taxonomy): Eukaryota > Metazoa > Chordata > Actinopteri > Cypriniformes > Nemacheilidae > Triplophysa > Triplophysa dalaica. The sequence continues at coordinate 11,104,025 of NC_079560.1, forward strand.
TTTCTTCTCGATGGAGGAAACAAGCAATGCCAAGACCAGAAACTAGACAGCTGGCAAATTGATACAGCAGAGGCTTTGAAATACAAACATTTTGGCTGTGCTTTGCCTCCTTCCTCACTGTGGGTGGGGCTTGTATAGTTGTAGGTGCGAGCAGTCTGCACCAGCAGCCAAGAGTTGCGGACAAAAATACAGCTTGCCAAATGCTCATCTGGATCTGTTTTCTGTATCATCTCAAGCCTCAGATAGCAGATATAGAATTAATCCAGTCGAATAAAATTACCGCTACGAAAACAATGAGTTGATTTAAATACTTGCGTGAAGCCTGGTGCATTAAGTGCCTGGTTAAACTGGATAACAGATGGTTGGCGAATTAAACGCAGGATTTTGTGCTGAAATCCACGCATAAAAATAGCGCTGTCGTTTAGTGATTTTTAGGCAAAAAGCTTCAAGATAACCAGGCGACAAATCACATTCTTTGGAATATTAACAAGTGTCAGTAATTTATTTACCAATAATCTTTCCAAGCTAATGTATCATTTTCATTTACAGTATGAGGAGAAACGTGCTTGGGGCTAACAGGATGATATTACTAAAATCTGATCGACATTACTGAAAATAATCATGAATTTATTGATCAGTGTGAGCACTCTTGGCTGTGGTGAGCTCTCAAGCTGTCAACCACTACAGAAGAGTGACCACAGACAGCCAGGGACCCGTCTCACTATCACACTGCCGTTAGACAGCTCACACTCCACTCTCTTCTGGACTGGAACTGTCTGTAATCTCCCGTACAAACAGCCGCAGTCTGCAGTCTGAGCACGAGTCTGAGCTGACAGGACAGTGAGAAACTTTAAGAATTAGAACAGTTTGGTTCTGTGTTACTATGATGAGTCAAAGTGCCTCCTGGGAAGAAAATACACTAAATGATGGGCTGGTCTCTCTGGCTGTCTGTTCCAAAGCTGCAGAATATATAGCCATTGAAGGCTGCACAGGTGAGAAGACAGCGGTGATGGCAGAGAGACGGAGAAAGAGAAATGGAAGAGATGGAAGAGGGATGGATAGAACGATGGAGAGAGAAAGGGAGAAAGAAAGAGAGATTAAGAGAGGGAGGAGGGAGGAAGGGAAGGATGAAGAGAGGGAGGTTTAAAGAAAGAAAGAGCCGAGAAAGACAAAAAAGAAACTGAAGTGACGAGTGGAAAGGATTGAGGGATGGATAAAGGGACGAAGAGGTGTAGGAAGATAGGAAGGGAGAGAGAAAGAAACAGAAAATTAAGAGAAAAAAATGAAGAGAGGGAGATAGAGAGGGAAGGAAGGAAGAGGGATGGAGGAGGGGAATGTGGGATGAAGTGAGTGAGGAAGTGAGAGATAGATGTGAAGAGGGATAAAGAAAGTTAGAAAGGGATGGTGGAAGAGATGAAGGGAGAGAGAAAAAATATATGAAAGAAGTGTGGGAGGGAGAGAGAAAGTGAGAAAGAGAGATGGAGGGATGAAGCGCGAAGAGAAAAAGACAGAGAGACAAAAAAGGAGATAAAGGGAAGGAGGGGGGAAAGGATGAATAAGGGGAGAAAGAGAGAAGGAGGACGAGCGAAAGAGAGAGAGACAGAGAAAGAGACTGACGAATGAAAAGAAGGTGGAAGTGTTGAAAGGAAAGAGAAAGACAGAGAAAACAAAGAAAGACAGATGAAGAGAGTAAAGTGGGGAAGAAGGGAGAGAGAAAAAGACACAAAGAAAGATCAAGAGAGGGAGAGAGAATGAACAAGAGAGAAAGAAAGAACAGATAAAAGAACAGAAAAGGAAAGAAAGAAAGACAGACAGAAAGAATAAAGAAAGAAAACCAGATAAAAGAACAGATAAAGAAAGAAAGAAAGAAAGAATAAAGAAAGAATAACAGATAAAAGAACAGATAAAGAAAGAAAGAAAGAAAGAAAGAATAACAGATAAAAGAACAGATAAAGAAAGAAAGAACAGAGAAAAGAACAGAGAAAGAAAGACAGAAAGAATGAAGAAAGAAAACCAGATAAAAGAACAGATAAAGAAAGAAAGAACAGATAAAAGAACAGAGAAGGAAGGAAAGAAAGAAAGAAAGAATGAAAGAAAAAAGAAAGAAAGAAGACAGAAAGAAAGAAGACAGAAAGAAAGAATAAAGAAAGAAAAACTGATGAAAGAACAGATAAAGAAAGAAAGAACAGATAAAAGAACAGAAAAGGAAAGAAAGAAAGACAGAAAGAATAAAGAAAGAAAACCAGATAAAAGAACAGATAAAGAAAGAAAGAAAGAATAAAGAAAGAATAACAGATAAAAGAACAAATAAAGGAAGAACAGATAAAAGAACAGATAAATAAAGAAAGAACAGATAAAAGAACAGAAAAGGAAAGAAAGAAGACAGAAAGAAAGAAAGAATAAAGAAAGAAAGAAAAACAGATAAAAGAACATAGAAAGAAAGAAAGAACCATAAACAAAGGAAAGAAGGTGAAATGCATTGTGGGAGGGACCCGAGCGGAAGCTGACGTTCTGTGACTGGACCGCTTCAGGTCAGAGTCTGGAGGTCAGCGTGGTGGAGGGGTTACCTAGGTTGACGGTGAGTCTGACTCTTCCCCCGTCCAGCTCCAGGCGCAGGGTGTCTGCGGACTCTTTAGAGGTGGTGGCCATGAGCAGACCATAAGCTCTCTGAGACATGAAGCGCAGAGACACGTCCTCAGCCTCAGTGTGAACAGCGTGAGCCATCAGGACCTTCAGAAACATGCTGCCATCATAACTCAACACTGCAGACTCTGAGAAAGCAGATAAACAGAAGAACACAAGATTAACGCACATTCAATTACTTCTGTTCAAACAGAATCCAAACTCACAAGAAGATGAAAGAGAAACAACAGCGTAATACTGTATAAAGCTTCAAAATATCAACATAGAATGCAAATAAACAATCAGATTATTGGATTGTGACCCAGATACAAACCTAACGCTGTAATCCTAAACCTCAATTCATATTCCTGCCACCAGCACGTTTACCTACTCTCTGAATTCACGTAATGTAAACTTAGTCACAGAAAGTGTTCAGTGTAGTCACAACAAATGATATTTACACTATCAAAAATAATACTATTCACCCAAAATGAACATTGTGTCATCACTCACCCTCTTGTTATTTCAAACCTGTGTGACTTTTTTCTTCCGCAGAACACAAAAAGATCATTTTATACATCGGTACCCATTGACTTCTATTGTATAGACACAAAATCAATGCAACATTCTTTCAAATATCTTCTTTTGTGTTCTGCTTAAGAAAGAAAGTCATACAGGTTTAAAATGACATGAGGGTGAGTCAACGCTGACAGGTTTTTCACTTTAAGATTTATTTACAGTAGATACTTTTAAAGCTAGTGTAATGATGATATCAATCTCCAATCATAATTTAGAATAAACTGACACTGCATGTGTATGTTTAATATACTAGCTGAGTCTACTATCATTTTTGAGATGGACAAAGCGTGATGGCCACGTGGCCACATTGCAGTTCCTTGCAAATGACACCAGAGGGCAAGAGAGAGTAAGAAACGGCACCAAACAGACCAAACAAAGGTCCAGGCAGGTGGGAGATCTGATACGGCTCAAACGCAGTAGCATTACAAAATAAAATCCACCAGTGAGCAACCTTACTCTCTCCACAACATGGCAGAACAGAGAAAAATAATCCAATGTTTAATCCTCACTCCCCGCTGCTAAAAGCCCTACTCTCCTCACCCATCTCGCAGTTAGGCCCCAGATATCCAGTCCCAGTGCAATCGCACACATGTCTGTTCCAGCCCTCGCGGCAGCGTCCTCCGTGAGCACAGGGCTCTGAGCTGCACCTCCGATGTGTCTCTCTCGTGCAGAAGCTGCTGACGCCCGGAGAGCTTTGAAGCTCCGCCAGCCGTCGCAGGTCTTTGCTGCGGCCGTCTAGAAAGAGATCGCGCACGCAGCCCACGAAGCCCAGCCTGAGGGAGGCTGTCCACACTTCAGGGGGGAGAGGGAGACCGCCGCTGTCCTCGGGCAGACCCCCCAGGTACATATCGCCATCCAGATCTAGGACCTCACTACCCTCGTTGGTGGAGAAGGGCAAGCTGCGGCCGTTCACAGAGATGGAGCCTGGAGACACGCGATAAAGAGAAATCAGTCAATAAGACTTTATGTTGTTCATCAAATGACCATCAAAGGAATAGTTCAATCAAAAATAAAAATTCATTAAAAAATGTATTCATTATAATACATTTATTTGACATTGTTTATGACTCGTTGTTCTCTAAAACACAAATGGAGATATTTCGAGAAATGTCTCAGTGGTTTTGTGTGCATACAATAGGTTACCGACATTCTTCAAAATATCTTTTTTTGTGTTCTGCAGAAGAAAAAAGTAAGAAAGGTTTGAAACGATTTGAGAGTCGATTGTTATATATATTGTTATATAAAGGCCTGCATGAAACTGCAGAGGGGTGCACATTCGAAAAAAAGTAAGGGTTTTCCTTGCAGGTTCAAGTAAAGTTCTTTCTTTGCTCTGCTTTGCTGGTGGAAAAGCTCTTTAGACTGTTCCCCTGGGATTTTTTAAATCCTGTGCCGGGGCTAGAGCTTTAAACTGCGCCGTGTATTTGAGTCGAGCTGTTAAAGTAATAAGAGGTAATGAGAGGTAGAAGAAATAGTGCACAGATTGAGCAGTTTGTGAACTGTGCATATCAGATGGATCCTAAGCAGGCGGAACAAGGAAGTGTTTTAACAGCAGAGATTAAGAGAAAATGTCCCTTCAGCCTCACGGTACGGCAGGAATCAAAAAGACAGGATCATTTGATAACAGTGACAGCGTGACAATGTTGAACATTTACCTCATTTTGTAAAAATGTTTGAATAATGGCATGATTATTCGTCTTTAAATAATGAAAGTAAATGAAGACCTCAAACTGCACAGTGAGCATAAATTGATTCATACTCTTTGTAAGATATGCAACTATGGAATATTTTGAAAATTCGAAAGATATTTTTGCCCTTTTATTTAACGATATACAAGACAAAGGTATTTATATGACTAAATAAATAAATGATTAAATTGAATCTTTTTTATATTTAATAAATCATATATTTATATTTACTTTTTTATGTTTAAATAAATCTGATAATTCATTTCACACTAGTTTGAATGATGTGTTTACAAAGTTAACGTTTTTATTTGGAAGATTTAATAAGTAAATACTGAATAAATCTTGGCTACCATATCACCATTATGTGGCTATGGAATATTTTGTATTTATTTTTCGCATTTATCCGTTAACTATTTGTGTGTCTGTGAATACATGAATCATTTTTTTTTATATTTAATAAATATGAAATAATTTATTCATATTTTGATAAATCAGATATTTCAATTCACAAAACTAGTTTGTATGATACCATATACCATACCATATGATACTAAATGTGTTTCTAAATACCATTTGAAACCATATGTTTTCCAAATATGTAGCTTTTTGTCATTTTGGAGCCTAACAAACCCAGTCCCCATTCACTTGCATAACATAAAAAAATCTGGGTTATTTTCTTAATTCACCTTTTATGTTCTGAAAGTGACATGGGTTTGAAATGACATAAGGACGAGTAAATGATGACAGATTGTTAGATGAACTGTTCCTTTAAATGGAGGACAATGTGTGTTCTTGGCTAGTGCTGATCTTGCAGTACCCTGACCTTTCCTGCCCTCTCTCTGGAAATCCACGTGACACCATTCTCCATCATTAACTTTCTTGTTCCCGGATTTTATCTTGATGGTACCGGAGCCCATGTCCATGAGCAGGTAGAGAAATCCGTCAAGCAGCTCCACGGCGAAAAAGTCCACCCTCGGCCTGCGATCTTTCGAACCTTGCTGCCGCCCGTGACTGAACAGCAGGAGGCCGTTTGGCTCAGTGGTACGGAAGTCGAAGGACACAGAGCCGGTTTTCTTAGCATTCCAGCGTGGCAGGGTTACGTAAGCAGCTGCCGTGTCGAAACTGACAGGGTCTAAAGCGGCGACATCTTCGCAGCGGAAGGTCAGGTCACCGTGGACAGTCACCTTGGGGTCACGCATTTCAGCCAGACGGGAGAGCTCCAGTCTGAACTCATTATTGGTGTACACCACCTGGAACATGAGCGAGAGAGAAACAGAGAAAGAGACACCAGGAGTGAAAAAACACATTTAATGAGTTTTAATGATCCTTCTTTGTCTTGCGACATGGGAGCATTAAGACAGGTGTTTTAATAGTCTTTAAATTAAACGTCAGTAGAAAATTCAATGACAGAGTTGGTAAGTTGGTTCATTTCCATGTCAATTTCAATTAACTATGATTCATTCGTGTCACTTAAAATGATAATAAAACAGTGTGCATTATTCTTTCATTTATAATTTTACATTTAAAATATTCATATATGAATGCAAATAATACAGAAACAATGCTGCGGAGCATGTAAATATTCGCCTACTTAAAAAAGAAAAACGGTACACAAGCAAACAATGTTTACACATTTGGCAGACGCTTTTATCCAAAGTGATCCAAAGTGGATTTTTGTCTGTATGTATGTTCATTGGGGATCAAAGCACAGACCTTTGTGTTGCCGGCACATTCATTTAGCAATTGGGTATGAACAGTTTATATTGAAGAACAAAGAAACACTGCAAGCAACTGTGTGCAACTATTGATGTTTATTAAAGTTGAGGTTACAAACCCAGTTTCTGCCAATCTCATATTAATCTTAAATACCCATACAGTAGTATTGCATGCTTCCTATGTTCGAAGAGAATTTAGTTTGATAAAATGTATAAAAGAGTTACGGCTGTACGATTATTTCCAAAAAAAGAACTGCTGGAGGCGGGCAGGGGGACGGAACTACAGCACGAGCACACAATACATCATCGCATTATCCCTTCGTGTTGTTTACATTATGCACGTATGCGCCAGTTGCCAACAAAACACAGACATGACTTTGTGCAGTTTATGTCCGGCATCTTTTATATCAGTTTCAAATGAGCTCCAAATCCAGCGTTATATCCACAGATTATATAACATTCATCACCCAAATGCAGTGAGCACACAAACACCTAAACATCCGTCAGCAAAGTGAAGCGGCATTGATCGGCATGCTCTTTCCCACACTGGCTGGTTGACGCATGTGCGTGCGCTTTCGCTCGGTGGATGACGCGTGGGCGTGCTTTTCCCGGGAGAATAGTCCAATAAGGGACTAAGAACCTTCTTTACGAAACGGTAATCAATGTTCGAAAAAAACTTTCAGAAACCTGTGCGAACCCTGGCGGAGCACAGAAATACTACGCCATACGTTTAACTCATTTTTTGACAAGTTGACCTTTTTAAGCTTGAAGGGCCAGAACGTTTTAAAGTGTCAAGAAGTCAGAATGCAGGAAATAGCTTGTTACCTCACCTTTAACGTTACTTAAGATGTTCAGTCATGAGCAGTGAGCGATGCCATCTTGTCAATATTGCTGTTTGATTATTATGAATGACACAATAAAGAGCAGCTGCTCTGTTAGACTGTATTCACACTGCAAGATTTAATGCACACATCCTTTATCTTATCTGTTTTATACTATAGCAATTTCAGAAATAACCGAATGCATTTACATTTAAAATCTCACCAAGCATTGTGTCATTCCCATATGCTTAATATCAAGTACTCTTCACAGAACATATTTTAGATTCTTACATTATTTGATGTGGATTTGATAACATAGAAACAGTCCTCTTGACATGACCATTGGCAATGAAGGCTGTATGGTCGAAGCATGGTTTTTCTGAGCTATAAAGTGTACTGAATAGTCAAATGTTGACTTGGGGTTAGGGTTGGGCGGTATGAACCACAATTTATATTACGGTGTTTTCCAGATTTATACCAGTTTCCCAGTACACACCAGTATTTTTTTACCACATTTTCTACTGATTAAGGGGATTTATATAGAAAAAGTGATATAAAGTAGAGTCACGGCATAAAAATACGCATTCTGTGTGAATGGCCGGTCACAGTGCAACAGTGAATAAGGGACCCCACTGAAACTGTTTAGCGCTGGGACGCGTTCCGCACATTGTTTAAGCGACATACACCGGTAATGTGGTATATAAAAAATTTATATCATAAAAAAAAAAAACACAGGGGTATTCGGTATGAACTGGTATATCGCCAGCCCTACTTGGGGTGTCAAAATATACCAGTAGTAACAAAAAACGTGTTATTATAAAAAACATGATTATCGATACAACGTTATTACTGCACATATGTGTGGTGAGGAAGGCGTGACGAGGGCCGGTGGCGTGAGTGATCAGCTGTGTGCACACCGGTCCCGCATATCTCACGGAGGAAATCGGGAGCATAAGAGGCCGAGCGACGGGACTGCTGACGAGAGAGGACCGGGCCCGGACATGTGTTTAGTTTATATTTATGTTCTTCTGGCCGGCAGTCGACCGTGAGGTGGCTGCTGGTATTTTACTTCCGTTTTATTGTTTGTTAATTTTTATTAAAGTTTGTTTGAATGTTCGCCGGTTCCCGCCTCCTTCCTTCCTTCCTTTTATTGAACCTTATTACAATATGATGATATCGTAAATAGTTCAGCACCCGTTTTCCCTTTAGAGCCCAATGGTTACAAACTGTCTCTAATCTCTACAAACATTACATTTAAAGTGGGATTTGTGGGCCAAAGAAATTAGAAAACGCAAAATACTGACAGCATCATTAGTTCCATAAATAATTATCATAATAATTATTTTGTGAAAATCTGAAACCGTGACAGCCTTCATGTTGACTATACAAATAAAGACATTGACTATTGGCTATTTTATGAATATATAAATTAAAAACGATATTATACATTAAAATGATACATAATTATGAATAATAATTATATATAAATACAAAAAAGATTGATTATACAAATTCAATATAGCTGGGGCCGGTTGCATAAACTGCTTAGACTAGTCTTACAAGTTAGTCATAAAACTTCATAAAGTCAGTCACATAAAAAGGTAGATTGGTCTAATTAAAATCTAAAAAAGTAAGATTTATTAGTCCTAACTTATTGCTAGTCAATGAGACAAGTTGTCAAGACACAGTCTTAACTTAGCAGGTATGTTTATGCAACTGGCCCCTGCTCTCCTTCTGAAACCTTGTATCTCCATATTTCATGATTTTTTGCCATAAATCATGTTTAAAAAATAGTGTTTTTTCTATTCCCTGGAAAACTAAAAAAATTGGACATTCAGGGTTTCAGAGGGACAGCCACGATATTTTAATTTTCAATATATTTTCTACAGTTATAAAAGGTAGAAAGATTTTAAAATGATAACTGAGAGTGTAAGTCAATTTATTTATAGAAATGTATTAAATGATTCAAATGTATGCATTTTTAGTTATATCACTCAGGCCAACACTGTTATAAACAAACCATATCTGATGTGCAAGCCTCGGAGGCATGCTTTTCAACTGAGTAAACACAGCAGCCTCTTTAAACACTCAAAGCAGGAGTAGATCACATAAACCTAGCGACCCCATCAGAGTGTTACAGAAAACCCTCTGCTAATCAATATTGTGATTCATTAATATAATGAATCATTCCCTGCTTTCACCGACGAGACAACATTGGGCTCTGACAATGCCGAAGCTAAGTGCCTTTCTCAATCGTATGGATAAATGACGGCAGAAATGCATTCATTAAGTCAAGTCAACAAAAAAAAAACTCCATCAAGGCTTGATGCGACGATACTGCACGATCTCTCCCAGCCCACACACGCAATGTGATACAAAGACAAACCGCTCCTAAAATAACATTCCTACAAATACAAGCGTTGTGAAAGCGTCCCCTGGGGTTGATTCGTTTTTGGAGTCACGTGCGCGCTGTCTCCGCAGCCAGATGGGAGAATCAGCCCATCGCGGCAAACACACTTTTCATTTTTACACCAGCCACGCTCTCAGTCCAGAGATGATGACTGACGCTTTGTTGCTGGGTGTGAACTTGAGTGTCTCTGAAAATAACACAAGGCGGCCATGTTTCTCGTCAACCCCATGACAGAAAAATAAAAGGAGAGGTTGGAGCAAAACAAGAGGTGCTGCCTCAGATGGAGAGAACATGAAAAATGCAATTACTGCCAGAGACCGTGCAAAAAAAAATCGGTGGGATCTATCAACGAGAACGTGCTTCACACCCCCTCTGATAGCACAAACCTGAGAGTTTTTAATCGTCCTGCTTCATTATCAGATTGTGATGTAGCTCTTTAATCTCAATCTTCTTTATAATGTCCCTTAAGCACTTTCATACTTCTTTAAAAAAATGTGTCTTATGTTTCTTACGCCTCATCTCACAAAACGTAGCGCGTGGTGCTGCTAAGGCAAGCATTACTATGACTATTTCTCGTAGTTAGGGTCAGGGCTATTTCACACCTTGGAGGCTGTGTTTGAAAACTGAAAAATGCTGCATTCCGAGGATTAATTCTAAGGTAGGAAGGCATTGAGGCACGTCCGAATCCACTGTTTTCTTCACTTCCTGTATCTGATTGATTCTCAAGGCAGCACAGATTTATCCTTCCCCGCCTTTAACACCCCACGATCCTGTATTTGTGCGAGAAAGGGGATTGGTCGAAAAGGGTCAGGCTCCGAACCTCAAACTGGCACCCGAAACAGCATCTTGTTCATTTTTGTGTAACAATTTTACTCTAGCGTTCTACAACTTTTGAGTTCATTTGTACCAAGAAATGAGTGTTGCGGTTTTCAAATATTTGCTTTGTTAGCGCCAACATGCTAATCACATATCAAATGCAATTTTAAAACAATGCCTGATAACTTTGTGCACAAACGCTGCTTGAGAAGAGTCTCTTCCATTGCCTAATTAACTTAAAATATGTATTCTATTCAGTGCATGATTCAAAAAATGATAGAAAAAGTTTTATGACGCATTTAGTTTAATCATTGAATATGTTAATAATTCGCTTATCACACATTACTTTACATGGCATCAGTTAACATTTGGTAAACAGTGCTACCTAGCTGTAAGTTGTTAGCCAACTAGCACAGCTCCTAGCATACAGCTACTACAGTATAGCTTATTAGGGCAAGGGCTGTCACGATCCCACAATATTTCCCTAAGCATTATCGTTGGCGAAAAAGATATAGCGTTATCATCATGATATCTATTGAAATGTATAAAAAAATAAATGATGCTTTCATTCGAATTCACCTTTTGTTTATAGTGTGTACTGGCCAGTGATTATTATATATATATTAAATACTATTGAATATTATTATATCTGTGGAATTAACGCAATATTGCTAATCCTTGTTTTTAATATCCCAATTATTGTCAATATTGATATACTGTGAGACCCATAATTTGGTCCATGGGAGTAAAACAAATTAAATTCTGTTATCATTTGTTCACCCTCAGGTGCTCCAAACCTGTATTAATGTCAAACAAAAAGGAAGATATTTGTAAGAATGTCTGCTACCAAACAGATCTGTTTTTACAAATATCTTCCTTTGTGTTCAGCAGAACAAAGACATTTATACAGGTTTGGACCAACCTGAGGGTGAATAAATGATGACAGTATTTTCATTTTTGGGTGAACTATCCCTTTACAATGAGCTATTTGCTCTAATACAATCAGAATAAAAAAGCATTTCACAATGTAGATGTGTATCTGTCTCTATCAGAGTGGTGAGTTCGGAGCGCTCAAGCTTCTAGCGAAGATCGGACCACTGATAGTAACTTTACGGTTGAGCAGGTAGAGACGAGTGGTGATTAATAGAGTCCAGGGTCAACGAGACAGAGATGGAGAGTCTGGGACAGTCGGATGGGGATCCATAGAGGAAATCAATTTTTAATTTGGCTGTCAGGATAGTAAAGCTGAAACTTCAACGGTAAAGACATGACATAAATTATGGGACGTGCTCGCAGGGGTGTGAACGGACGAGAAAGAGAAGAAAGCGAGAGGACAGATAAAGAAGAGGTAAAAGAGGACAGACGCTTACGAGCTACAAAGAATATCAATAAAGTTCTCGGGAAACTTTCGGGCCGTCTTTGAGGCGGACTGCAAAAGGAGAGTGAAAGGAAAGAACAAACCGTTCCTGACGGATGTGGGCCGCACTTACATCTTTGAGGCAGCCCATGAAGTTGTTGCTCACGGGAGAGCCGGGCAGATCCGCCGTGTTTGGACTGCCTCCCACGTAGAAGAAATCATCAGATCCCAGCATGGTGTAGTCCTCTTGAGTGTAGCCTGTGGTGGTCAGCAGCCCGTCCACTGATATCGTTACCTGTACGTATAAAAGCCAATGAAGGTAGAGTAGAAAAAAGAAAAGAGAGAGAGAGAGCGTGGGAAATCTTTCGAGTAAGCAACACACGCTGTCTTTTACAGCTTCCTCTAATAGAAACCCAAGCCTAAACCTGGTGTGTTTCACGAGGGGGGTCCTCTGGTTCTGTATGCATACGTTAGCGAAACGCAACCCATTTTTATGTCTGCTATTGCGGCTGTCTGAATGGGAGAATGCTCTGTCGTGTGTGCTTGTCGTGTGTTGGAGAGGAGAAACGGGAAGGGGAGGTGTGGTCTTCGGGATCTGACGGGACTTGCTATATGTTGAGTGGGTTAGCAAGTGATGTTAAGGGTGACTGTGCAGTATTAGTATAAAAAGGGGGGATTCAGACACAAAAATGGTTGTTAGTATAACATAGGTTGCATTTAACTGTTAGTGATCAGTTCTGATAAATTACTGGGGTAAACTGCACACATTTCGTAAAAGTGATGTCTTAAACACAAATACTTTAGTGGCGTAAAGCTTTTAGTTTGGTTAATACACAAGCCATGCGTGATATGCGTCGAGACGACGTGGGCAACAATTGCAGGACGTAACATGGGAGCCAGCAACATGTCACGACGCCGGTGCTCTCAATTTAATTCAGCCGATACTGTCTGTGCCAAAAAGACACATTTGGAAATAATAAAGGCAGGAAACGCTGGCAGACATCCAAAACAGGTGCTTTTCTTATAGTCATAATAAGTACTCTGCTTGAGGTGTTTCCATGCCGACAGACAGAGAGGATTCATATTCCGTCTCTAATACTGTCAAATATTGCGTGAACATTATTATTACTGTGGACAAGTAGGCAAATCTTGAAGGAACGCTGCATGTTTGCTGGAAATTGTAGATGGCTCACATTGTCCTGAAATTGAAACCCATTCCGTGTCCCAACCTTTAGAAGAGAGATAGAGCAGAGAAAGCGAGAGGTGGAAAGGAAAATGAAACAAAAATATCGATGTACTGCACCGCAAACAACAACAGGGATAGTTACTCGCTCATGCGCTGAAAGCAAATTGTGCGGGGCAAAATGGTGTGGAAGCTGCGTAACCATATAATAAAAACAAGCACGTGTACATTGATACGCAAAACAAGGTTTTGGAAAAAGAAAATTCCGCACGTTATCAACTGCTTGAAGAAATAAATGACAAGAATCGACACGCAACAAAAAAAGCAGGTGTGCCGCTTTGTCACGGGAGGAGAAGGGTTAAGACAGGTCAGTCAGTTTTCTCTACTCCAGACGGAGGGTTAATAACAGCGAGGTGGCAGCGGGTATGAGGCGGCAATCATTTTTATCCGATTCTGTCATTTTCCTTTCGTATAAACAGGGAGTGTTTGTGCTCAAGCAGAACACCTCCATTCGTCTGCCGAAGGTCATTTCTTTCATTTGAAATTGTGAGGAAGCTTAATATTACAAAGAGCGCACGACGGCACACTAGCTGCGCGAACTGTTTCTTTAAGCACTTAAAACACACAAACATCAACAAACAATTTCCTTTGCAGTCACACGTTTTTATTGCTATGGAAAACATGTCTAATGTTCTACGAACGTGAGCCTTCGTAACCCTTCTCTCCTGTGGCTCTACAAACACAAGGCTGGGGAACACATTCTAAAGAAAAAAAGCAGAATTATTAAATGCTACGTCATACAGCGCGCAGTAATCTTTGTATGAATTACTGCAACATAATAAAAGCAAACATCAAAGAGCAGAGAATGAGAGCAAACCGAGCAAGTGGACAGAAACGCTGCTGTGGTCAAACATTTGTTTTGATTGTTTTATGTCTCTGGGATTTTTTTGTCTAAAATGTTTTACAAGTTATTCTGTGCTTTTTCACTTTGATTGACACTGGCTAGATCCACATGCAGAGATATCTTTGCCATTTTTTGATACTTGGCATGTACGAATGTGATTAACCTTCACTGTGTTAAAATCTTATAGACAGTTATATTATACAGTATGTCCATGTATTTTATGTATTCTATGCATTTTTACAGAATTTTAAGATTTTTTTACAGAACATATTTGTTCTTATTTCTATTTGATTTTTCTCATTTAAAACTCTACTGTTTGCTAAAAAATTGCGTTGTCTATAGATCTGCTTTGCAATAATGCAAAACCCTGAAGTGCTATAGGAAACAAATGGTTTGTATGTATTAATGTAGATGAACTTACATTTTGACGTATTGTGGGTTATCCTTGGATTACCTTTATGTATGACCTTCATACTGATATGAATGTAACTTCATTGGCTAAAACACTCTGCATATGCCTAAATATATCTCTATTGTAGTTCCCTGGATATGATTCTGCTACCTTGCATCAATGCTAACACTAGCATAAACCACTTTACTTTAACCATTACAGTCTGTTGTTGTTAATATAGAAAGACAAGTTGTATCAGCCCAGTGTCAACCATAGTTCAGACTCTTACAGAATCTTATAGCATCATTTATGTCCACTGCAGAAATGTACAGCCAAATATAATGTGTTATTGACTATGAAAAGCCATTTACAACTCAAAATGTAAAGGATATGAATGAAGGGAATTATGAATGGTATCCAAAATAAACATACATAAAAAACTGCAAATGGCAAAAAATGAACTTTTGCATGGCACCTTGGGATTGATGCCATTTTTAAAATTGTCTTTTGTCGTTTCTGCACAGTAAAAGCAAAAAGAGATAAAAAGAAAGGGCCAAACCAAACTAGACAATTAGAATGTGATATCTACCATATAATGCAGTTTGTTTACCGTAGGGAGTCCGACCCCTGCGCGCTTCAAAAAAAGAAACAACAAGGGAGGGAGAGTAAAATTACATACCATAAACTCCACAGAAGCTTGAAAACTATTAAAGATGAATTCACTAGTAACTTTAAGCAAATTTAACCATGCCACGGGATGAGTCTTTTGTTTTTAAAGGACTACCCTCCATTAGAACATCTCTTATCAGGTAGAAAAAAACGAATATTTTGGACACTGTCAACGGTGAACAGATGACTCACATTTCATGGAGATTTTCATGTTAGTATTGGAGGGTGTTAAGGCAGAAGATAAACAATGACAAATCCACTTCAGTGTTAGTAAAGGAGAGAAACAGAGAGAGAGTTTAACTAACTGTCAAACAAAGATGGTTCGGGGATGTTGAGGGGGTTCTGGAGGAGGGGGTTGGAGAGCGGCAGCAGCATTACAGTAAAGAATGGGAGCAGCAGTACCATAGTTATTTACGGTAAATGAATGACATCAAAACAAAAATGTCAACACCGTTATTTGGCTGTTTATGCCTGCTTGGTGTCGGCGAGCTCAATGCAGGATCATTTGCGGCGGCGGAAACCAAAATACGGCTCATTCGTTAACAGATGCGAGGTGCGCCCCCGGCTCCTGCTAAAGGTTACGGCAGTCAAACGGAGAAATAATCAGCGCGAGCAGGCGCCGCGTTCTGCGTCCATACGATGCGCCCCATCTTACAATCATTCTCCGGCAATAACGGATTGAAAACAATCATGGTAATGGGAGCAAAAAAATCTGCCTTGACTATGAGCACTGGTTTTTTTAAAGGCTGTGACAAAGACACCTCTTTTTTCTTAGGTTAAATGATTAATAGTAAACATTGCCCCTCTTCAGAAGATGGAAGGCTCGCTGAATGCAAATTGATTTTTTTTGTTGGCGTAATTGGAGCGTATTCACTGTTGTGGAGTTAATCACTGAGACAAAACCGAGCGGCTCAGCCCGGGCTTGAATGGAGCTGGCAAATCTAAACACTCCTCTTCAACAGGGACTCGCACACACACATCCACGCTGGTTAGTAACAACCGGAAGGTAATTGTCACTGCTGCTCTATGTCTGTGGGAGCCTGTGGCTTAATGGTACTTCAATCCTGTAGTGAAGAAGAGACTTTAGATCCCTCTGAGGGCTCAAAAACAGAAATATTTTGCACTTACTAAATCAGAGGTAAACACATCTTGATGCTTATGAGTGTAAAGCGAAAATCTATTTTGCTGGTATACATTACGTCGTCAGATATCTGGAGACTAACATCATTAGGTGTACAAGCTCCTAAATAGGGACCTGTTCTCTGGTCCACCTGTGAGACCATCTGATTCCAATTAAATCAGGTCCTCTTGCAGTTTGTCTTTATCCCAAACAATACACTATTGTGTTGGGCTGTTTCGGTTATAAAGGCTAGAAAGAATCACATTGGTTATTTCAATGAAACATAATTTATAGATGTGAACGATACTAAAAAGTAAAGATTAAGCAAGATTTAACTGACACAGTATCATTTCTCAGGACATCTAAACAATAGGAATATTCTAAATTAATTCTGCAACTATTCATCTATGCGTCTATACTATAGAAGTTTACAATAAATGAACTCATAAATAAATAAAAAAGGCCCCATTGGAGCCGGCAAACCCCTAAAGGTGACGTTACCTGACGCAGGTTGCGGGACACGCGGACAACGTGCCATGCATTGTCGTTGAACTTGCCGTCCGACGGCTCCACGAGAGCCTCGAAGGCGCCCGAGCCCAGGTTGATGACCAGGCACACGGCTCCGCTTTTCAGAGACAGATTGACGTAATCTGCCGACTTGCCGGTGTGAAGCAGGAGGCCGTTTCGCTGCAGAGTCCGGAAGGACAGCGTGATCTCATCTGTGCTGCTCTGGATGGGCTTCTGGGACAGGTCGTAGCTGAAGAACTCATTACCCTTGTACGTGGCCACTGACTCCGCTTGGCCTTGTTGAAGGGAGATAGAAAGAAGTCAGGGAAAGGTCGTTAGATACGGGATGGATGTGGACCAGGGGTGTGATCATGGCATTAGCTGACATTTTTATTCTGGTGCCAAGCGCACACGGATGAAGCTTGTTGCTCGGCATACATTCATAGACTCATAGTGCAGTGTTTACTGTTACTTATAGGGCAGTAAAAACAGAACATGAGTGTCTATAGGATATTCGTTGAACGTCACATGCACAAATTGGAAAACAAGTCATGTTATATCTGCTTACATCCAATCAGCTTAACTACCTAGTTATTTTCATCGAGGCATTTTATTCTAGTGTTATATTCAAATGTCAGTGAGAATAAGAAAAATACAGAACATTTATATATCAATACACAAAATATTATGGACATGAATTGTTTATTACAAGACTTCCTTGCTGATAATTTATTGGCTGCTGCTCAATGCTCCCGCCCATGCGGGTACAGTGCACATACCTGGCGACTATACGGCCACATTTCACAAAACCATCAAACCTGATAAGGCTCAATTATTTTATTCCATTAAAAATAAAGTATTTGTTCAATTAAAATATATTTGAATTTTACTGTCAAAAGATTTTTAACTAAACTGACAATATAGTTCCCTTTCGAGGGGAACTCGCACTGCGTCGCCATGGCAACGCTTTGGGGAACGCCTCAGCGTGACCAGCTCTGAGCACGTGTGTCAACATCGTCCAGTAGTGGAACGCTACGTCATAGATGACGTATGGACCAGGAGGTATAAAACGACATCCGAAATAGTGAACTTCAGCTCTTTTTTTCTCAGCAACGGCTCTGTGTGTAGTGTGTGTTTGTCTAGTTAAAAGAAGCGTGAGTGTGTTCTGTAAAAGAAGTGTGTTTGGTTAGCCAGTTTGCTAACATGTCAGAGAAAAGTTTCAGACATTGTGCTCCTCCTTGTTCACGTTTTATCACGAGCAATGATACGCATGATCTCTGTGTAGTCTGTCTGGGAGCGGAGCATGCACAGTCAGCGCTCGAGGGAGCTGACTGTGAAGCCTGTGGACTTTTACCACAGCGTACGCTCCGTTCCCGTTCAGCACTATTTGATAAGCACGGCCAGGTGCGAGCTCCGCGTGGTGATGGTCCCGCTTTTGCCGAGGCAGAGCGGAATCTTCGCTCGTGGGGCTCGCAGATGGACGTCAGGGAGGCTGAAGAGACATGCTCCGGCTTCTCTTTACCCTCCGTAGCTTCCACCTCTCTCTCTGCTGAGTCGGGAGCACGCACTGCGGTTTCTCCCGCTCAGAGAGGGAGTCCGGTTCGGCAAAGTTCTGCATCTGAGGATGTAGACATAACTGGTATCGAAGCAGGAGAGTTAGATTGTGTTCCCCCTCTTGCTGCTTCGGTTCACGCCGATCTGGTGGAAGTCATGACAGCTGCGGTAGCCCAACTAACAATAGACTGGCCGCAAGATAAACCTAACGCTCGCCCTGAGAATAAGATGGACAAGCGATGTCTCAAGCATAACACACAACACTCACGACGCAAACTCCCTTTCTTTTCTGACCTACATCAGGAGGTGTGTAAGTCGTGGCAGCATCCATATACCGCACGAGTATTCACGCCACAGACTTGCATTTATTCTAATGTTCAGGGCTATAAAGAAAGAGGTTACGGGGCGATGCCGAGAATAGAACAGACGCTTGCGAGCTATCTGTCTCCATCCACGGCTTCGTCCCTAAAAGCCCCTACCTTGCCATCAAAGCCATGCAGGGTGACATCGACTTTGATTGGCAAGGCATATGCGGCAGCAGGGCAGTCCGGGGCTTGCTTACACTCTGTGGCACTACTTCAGGCGTATCAAGCAGATGCGCTACGTGAATTGGTCGACACGGGACTGGCGGCGGCGGATGTTTTACAACCCGTCCGTCATGCTTTGGATGTTTCTCTCCGTGCTACTCGTGAGACTGCTCGTTCTTTAGGCCGTTCCATGGGCGCTATGGTAGCCACTGAGAGGCATTTATGGTTGAACCTCTCAGACATGAAACCATCTGACAAAGCATTTCTTCTGGATGCCCCATTGTCCCCTACGGGCCTTTTCGTCAACGCTGTAGATACCGTTGTTGAAAGGTTCGAGGAGGCTAAGAAACAGGCTGCGGCATTTAAACTTTATCTCCCCCGCCGCGGACAAACTCCCCAGGCGGCGGGGCGAGAACAGCCACAGGCGTCCACTAGCTATCGTGAGCGTCAGAAGCAGAGTGTTGCTTCCCGAGCCCCACCCCAGAAGGATGGGGGTTCAGGAAGAAAATTTCACCCGCAGCCTTACAAACCTAGGACTGACCTGAGGGCAGTCATCCAGGCGAGGAAAGGGGAAAACAAGTAAAAGTCCTGACAGCCATTTCCCCCCGAGGAGCGTGCGCTCGCACCTCATTATACGGTGCCCGTTCCTCCTCGGTGTCCCCAGAGGGTTCAGCCGGCTCTGCCAATCGAGGTTTGCCGAGCCGTTGCGGTTCCCGTAATAATATCACCAGAGGCTGGCCCCAAGAGGCTAGTCCCCTTAGTTGACCATTTGGCAGCCTGGAAAAGTCTACCAAATGTGTCACAATGGGTCCTGCGCACGGTAGAGCAGGGTTACCGGATCCAATTTCAAATCCGCCCACCCCGCTTCAACAGGGTTTTGTACACCGAGGTGTGCCCTGAGTAGACTCTGGTGATGGAACAAGAAGTTCTAGCAAAATCGCATCTGTCGGTTCAACATCGAGATGTTGTTCTCGCACATATGGAGGAGCTAGGGCTGAGGCTGAATACCAAGAAAAGTGTGCTTTCTCCAGTACAGAGAACCATTTTTTAGGAGTAATATGGGATTCACTCACAATGCAGGCGCGGCTCACGCCTGCTCGTATTGTTGCAATCCTGTCAGCTGTTTGCAGAATAAAGCTAGGCCAATCACTGACGGTAAAGCTTTTTCAGAGGCTGTTGGGACTCATGGCAGCTGCGTCCAACATCATTCCTGTCGGCCTGCTGTATATGAGACCTCTACAGTGTTGGCTCAAAACCAAAGGGTTTTCCCCGAGGGGCAACCAGTTGCGCATTATCAAAGTGACACGCAGATGCCTGCACACGTTGAGAATGTGGAAAGAACCTTGGTTCGTTTCCCAAGGACCAGTGTTGGGAAGCAGTTGTCGGCGCGTTGCACTGACAACCAATGCTTCACTCACAGGTTTGGGAGCTGTTGTGGAAGGCCAATGGGGCCAAAACCGATGGGAGAGCCAATTTCGATCTTGGCACATAAATTGCCTAGAGATGATGGCAGTGTCTCTGGCGTTGACACACTTTCTCCCACAACTCAGAGACCAACATGCGCTTGTCAGGACAGACAACACAGCTGTGGTCTCATACATAAATCACCAGGGGGGTCTGCGGTCACGGCAACTATACAAGTTGGCACCTCAGATCCTCCTTTGGTCTCAGGGGGAGCTGCTCTCCTTGAGGGCAGTTTATATCCCCTGTCACCTGAACCGAGGAGCAGACATCCTGTCGAGGCAGGGGCTGAGGCCGGGGGAATGGAGACTCCACCCAAGGTGGTGGAGCAGATTTGGATGAGGTTTTGCTGGGCAGAGGTAAATCTGTTCGCGACTCAGGTAAGTATGGCACAGGTGTGGCCGAGGTTTCACCTGTACGCCTTTCCCCCGATCGCTCTACTCCCGGGAGTTCTGGAAAGGGTGCGCAGAGACGGAGTTCACCTACTGTTGGTAGCCCCGTTCTGACCGGCCTGAGTGTGGTTCTCAGACATCTTAGACCTGTTGGAGAACTCTCCATGGGAGATTCCTTTGAGGAGGTACCTCCTTTCTCAAGCGGAGGGTCAGATACATTACCCACGCCCGGAGTTATGGAAACTATGGGTTTGGCCTCTGAGAGGGCTAGCCTTCTAGACACTGGTCTCTCAGCTGAGGCTGTGGAGACCATACTTAATTCCAGAGCTCCTTCTACAAGGAAGCTTTATGCCTTGAAGTGGGGAGTCGTCACTACTTGGTGTTCAGCTCACCGTTTGGACCCTGTAACTGCCCAGTTTCTACAGTGCTTGAGTTCTTACAAGATCCCTTTGCTGCGGACTTATCCCCATCTACTTTATAGGTGTATATGGCAGCCATTTCTGCCTTTCATGTTCGGCTAGGGGGCATACCTGTGGTAGAGACCCCTTGGTTCTACAGTTTCTTCATGGTGCTCGCAGGTTGAGGCCTGTGAGCTACACTAGGGTACCTACCTGGGAAGAGAACGGTAGAGAAAGAAATATCAATCACAGCTCTGCTAAATTAAAAGCAAATTTTAAAAGAGCTATGTTTGAACAAGTTAGACAGGGAATTACACAAAGACTAAGCGCTTGTCCGGGAATTTTCATCCATTCAGTCGCTCTTAAGTTTCTTACTCTTAAGACAGTCTCCCTGATGGCTATTACTTCTCTCAAGAGAGTGGGAGATCTTCAGGCCCTGTCGGTTTCCCCTACGTGCCTTGAATTTGCTCCTGGTTTGGTTAAGGCGTTCCTTTTCCCCCGGGCAGGATACGTGCCTAAGGTTATGGATGATGTACCGAGACCCAGTACCTTGCAAGCATTCTGTCCTCCACCTTTCAGGAGCAAGGACCAGGAAAGGTTAAATTTGTCGTGTCCAGTGCGAGCACTGGACTAGTATGTACACAGAACTGCGGCTTGGAGGAAAGCGCAGCAGCTCTTCGTATGTTTTGGTTCACCGAAGAAAGGTCTGTCGGCAACCAAGCAAACCATCAGCAGATGGATAGTTGAGACTATCTCTCTGGCCTATGAAGCCTCTGGCAGACCATCGCCTTTGGATGTCAGAGCTCATTCTACTAGGGGTATGGCGGCCTCCGTAGCCTTAAGGTCGGGGGCGTCTATGCGGGACGTGTGTGATGCGGCAGGCTGGTCCTCTCCGCTCACATTCGTGAGATTCTATAGTTTGGACATGAATCTCACCCCGGGAGCCCAGGTGCTTGTGTCTTCCACGTGACATTTTTGTACACACACACAGGCATTTGGGCGTATGGCGGTTTGGGTATTTCGTTCCCCAAAGCGTTGCCATGGCGACGCAGTGCGAGTTCCCTCGAAAGGGAACGTCTCGGGTTACGTCTGTAACCCTTGTTCCCTGAGAAGGGAACGAGACACTGCGTCACCTTGCCATACTCCCTACATCCCTGTAAGCCTTTTGCTTCGAAGTTTTTCGAGCTGAAGTTCACTATTTCGGATGTCGTTTTATACCTCCTGGTCAATACGTCATCTATGACGTAGCGTTCCACTACTGGACGATGTTGACACACGTGCTCAGAGCTGGTCACGCTGAGGCGTTCCCCAAAGCGTTGCCATGGCGACGCAGTGTCTCGTTCCCTTCTCAGGGAACAAGGGTTACAGACGTAACCCGAGACGTTTCTCTTACACACAAATATGTCATCTGAAAACAGAATAGGATAAGCAAAATTTGTGGCAGCCCACATGAAAAATACTATAGTATGCTATAATAGCTGTAGTATACTTTAGTATTCTGTAGTATTAACTGTAGAAAACTGATCGTGTAGTACACTTGAATATTTACTGTTGTAATGTTCAAAAACACTATAGACCACTCCGGAACATATAAACAACGCTGCTTCAACTCTAGTCCAAAAGAACTATCAGATTTCAGTTCTTAGGACCACACAAACTTTTCAACAAAATACAACCAACAAAACATTTATAAATCAAATTACAAATCAAAACGTTAAACAAATATCTTTAGGATTTTATCAAATATGTAAGATTAAAAAAAGAATATAATCTAAAAAACTACACCAGAAATGTTTACATCTTGCGAAGTGGTCTATTGAATCTACAATTTTTACTACAACTACTATTCTAAATACATTGTACTTCACTTACTATGAAATATTTTTTATGTGGGAGTGTACATTCTTTTTACTAGCCATAATAGGTGCTTTCCAACCGAATAAGTTGAGGAACAAAGTTCAGAAACAAGTAAAGAGGGCTGTGCTATTCAAACTAAGTTTTCCCTCAAGCATTCGCACTGGCAAAAGGAACTATTTATTGACATAAAACAGTCAACAGCAACGTCATTTAAGCATGTCTGTCCAACAACGATAAACAACCGAATGATGGAGGATGCTATGATCGGTGCTGTGTTCGGTCAATCCGCGTTTGCTTATGTCACCGACAGTTCCTATCGTGTATTTTTGAAAGGCCTTACCCCTCTGAAGTTTCCGGCGTAAAGTATCAAAAGGCAACAAGCTTCGGTCCTGAAGTGCGCTTGAATTAATACCAGTACTTTATAGACTGTCTTTAACCCAACCAAGCATGTTGAATGAAAGTGCAAACAGAAAATGAATGAAATGGGAATGCATATAAAACACACAAACACATCGTGTTTTACAAGTAAAAAAGAATCTTGAGCTTTGATGTGATTTTGGCTAATGAGAGGTTTAGAGCCACTGGCTTAAATGAAGCATAAACGAAGCATAAATTAACACGACAAGACAGCTGCAAGCCTGAATCATTGTGCATGTCTCTGACATGATACACGCCGTGAAAACCAAAAACCCACTTCGCCACCCTCCGCTTTCATTTCTGAGCCTGTCGTGCATCTTTCTCCACGTGGACGTGTACCGCAGAGGTGAGTGATGTCACACATGCAAATGAGCTTAATCTCCCCGAGCACCAATCGCATCGGCTAATCGTGAAGGTCATTTGTGTATGTAAAGCTTGCTGTTCTGAAATTAAACTGCGAGCGTGCAATTAAACGGGCTGAAAACCGGCTGTCAGAAATGATCTCGAGTAAAACACGGCCTACGTTTAAATAAAAGCTCGATTTGGTGAACACCACCGTAAGATGTGAAGCTTTGATGAACGAAGTAGGATTTGAAAAATACAGTCATTAAGCAAATAGGAGACTGGAAGGAAGCCTGTCACAATATCTTATCATCATGAATTCTGGGTAGTTAAAAAACATCACGTTCGTTCGCTTCTTTTTCCTTCCCTTACTGTATGTGTGGCCTATAATAGCTGGCCGTTTTCTGGAAGTTCATTCATTAATAGAAAAAACCATTAAGAGAAATAAAAATAAAACAAATCTAAGTTGAAAAATATGACACATTTTGATGATAAATGTTTAGGTTGCTAAAATATCTGATAACCTATTCTCTCCGTTCAATGTCACTGTCGTCTCGCTTACACGACATTCAAGAGTTCTCTTCTGCGATTTATCTTTCCCACAGGATGTTTTGCAGCACCAGGACATACAGTAATATTCGTCCTTGAGATCTTCATACATTACCTGCGCAGCTGCTAAAAATAGTTTAAAATATTCAATTTCAGGTTCACCCAACAGAGCATAACTTTAATTTGAAGGCTTGTGATATTTCTTCAAGCAAGAAGGCTCAGACCATCATTTAGGAAAGAAGCGATTGGGCATGAACCAGCCAACCAGACGTCTTCACCGTGGAAATGTGGCCTTGCAAAATTACGGAGGCAGAATCTTATCATGGTCCCACTTGGTTCAGTGGAGAATAAACAGCCAGAGCGTGTTCCACAACAACCAGACCTCCCATGTTGCAGGGAAGTCTTTTAGATATGACAGAGGCGAAGCCCCTGCTGAGCTGTGTGTGCATACGAGTTTTCTCGATGTTTCATCGACTACAGTGTGACGCAGACACAGAGTGACCCACAAAACACAGGGCTGTGACTAAGTATAAGGTAATGTTTCTAACAATAAACCAATGTGACATGATGGGACTATATCAGAGGAGCTTTAGACACGTTTAAAAGTGCAGCTTGAAACTCCCTCAGATGTAAGACTGGTGAGAAGAAAATGTACTTAAATGTACTTAAACGCTTCTATGCATTTTAAAAATGTGACTCCAAAACATCAACAAGCAGAAAAGGTCTGAATAAAGTATTTTTCCATATGCTAACTTTAAACACTACATTAAATAGAATCATCTTTTTCTCGTGCTCTTTTAAGATGTTATAGTGCACATCACTTTCATAAATGTACATGTTGTAGAATGAAATGAAATATTCAATATGTGTCCCTACCAGGGTTAACAGTTATAGTTCAACCCAACATGACAATTCTTTCTTCATTACTTCAACCTCATGTCATTCCAAACTAGTATGACATTCTGTCTTCTGCAAAACACAAAAGAAGATATTTTGAAGAATGTCGGTAACCGAACAACCCTGGCCTCCACAAAAAAGGATTTTCAAAATATCTTCTCTTCTGTTCCACAGAACAAAAGGCTTGTATAGGTTTTGAATGGCATGAAGACAGAATTTGTATTTTTGGTCCTTTCAGGTGGATCAGGATTGAGAGAAATAAGAGTGTGATAACATAGACAAACTACAATTTAAATTTTTGGGTGAAATATCACTTTAACTACGTAGCCACATCAGCATTTTATCAGAAGAAGTGAAGAACATAAAATATTTTGTACAAAATACATAGAGATAATTGTTTCTATAAAAGAACTGATGAATCACAATGAAACCAGGATCATTTATTCAGAAAGTAAACTGGGTCAATTTGGATGTGTTTAGGCAGTTAGAAAGCTAGTAAGAAGATCATTTGTCTTACGCTGGTACTTCACTTGATACTGTAGACACGGTTATTATAAAGAGTTTTACCTAATTATAAGGAACTACAAGCTATGAGTTACAGGCCACAGAATAAAAGCTAGCAACTGTTGAGTACTTTGTCACTTCACCACATAAAAAACAAATATAGTTTAAGGCTACTGTATCTATATACAGACTGTAGGTTTAAATGTGGATAACTTATGTATAAGGTTATACAACAGGCCTATTTAAAGAAAAATAAAAAAATCTATTTTAAATTTTCCAACATTAAGATTGTAGTGTACACAAATTTTTGATCAAGATGAATTAGTCGTAACCATAAGAAATACGATGTGACTAATTTACCTTAAAATGAATTCATTTCCCTAACATTTTTAACAAACTTCTCAGTAGTTTAAGCGTTTAGAAAGAAAGTATTTCCATTTCTTTGAATTTTTGTAAGCAATGATCTCATATTTTTGTTCTATAATTTTAGAGATGCCTTCTTAAAAGTGCTGTGTTTAATTTTTTGGAGGATCTATTGACTGAAATGCAATATAATATATAAAAAAAATTTCAGAAGTGGATAAAGACATTACAAAAAAAAGCATAATGTTTTTACTACCTTAGCATGAGCTATATTTCAATCTACATACAGTACACCACAGATCACCTAACATTGAATCGCCAGGTTGTTTATTTTAACTTCTCCAAAGAGCGTGTTTCGTAAATACGTTTTCTTTCGGCAAAGAAACAAAAATGTGACATCATCTTAGTTCTGTGTCAGTTGCCGTAGTGCTTTGAAAGGTGGGGGGGAGTGAGCCGTTGGTTGCAATTCACAACCTCACCACTAGATGCCGCTACATTTCATACACTGGACCTTAAAATGTAGTTAACAAACTTATTGTCCTGAAAGTCACATTCAAATGATACATATTTTTAAAGTACCATTCACTTGAGCATACTGTCTTTCCTGTAGCTCAGTAGTAAGAGCATTGCGTTAACAACGCAAGATTGTGGGTTTGATCCCAGGGGATTTCACATACCTAAGTATAAATATATAGGATAATGTAATGTAAGTTGCTTTGGATATATGTGTCTGCCAAATGCATAAATGTAAATGTCTTAGCGATTCATAATTGAGCCACAGAAATTAAATATGACATTTTTTGTTTAATACAGTTCATTGTTATCATTGGCCACACCACAGGATGAGTGGTCATTCTACGTCATTGACCCACGTTCATCTTAAAAACAGAACAAAAATACGGATGCCCTGTCCTTTACAATAAAGATAGAATGATATCACTAGCTAGCAAGAAGCAAATCGGGGTTTATGGGTTTAACATACAGTAACCGAAGCTGATTGGCTATTAAAATGATAAGGGACAAATTCTTTAATAGATTTAGTCCAAGATACCTGCTTCAATGAGAAATATGTCAGCACAGGAAAGAAAACTGTGCTTGTGATGTGATTGTAATGGGTCTACAATGGGTAAAAAAAACAATTCTGACCGGGAGCAGTTCGAAGATTATGTTGCCATATAAACAGTCAAATAGTGTAAATATTTAGCATTGTTTTAAGCATTGTTCAGCCCCAAATGATTCTAACTCGCATTCATCTCTTTATGTTTTGCATAAACAGAGAAAGCTCCAGAAAAAACATGCAGACCGACTCCAATGTGCGAGTTCCGTCTTAATGACTTCATTCCTCAGGCCGAGTGAGATAACAACTAGCAAAATAACCACAAGAGTTGCTCCCTAATGTAGAACGCACAGATTTTGTTATGTTGATGAGACGTCTAAATCTTCATGTCCATCCTCAGATATTCAACTTCAAAAGAGATGAGCGCAGTAAACAGTCCAGACCTTTAGAGCATCCAGATGGGACTCTGTGTAAACTACAGCCCAAAACCCTGGTTACCCGCAGCCTGATGTATTTACTTTCCTTTGTGTCTTTGATATGACAGGACTGGAGCAATCAGTTCTTTGGGCATCAAGACTTACTGTCATTACGCACTAATGTCCGTGTCTCAGATATGAAAACAGTTACTCTAAATGAGAGGAGCTGTGAAATCAAAGCAGACAGACTCGGAGACGAAAAAGAAAGACGAGGTTATGAGCTTGAGAAAGAATAATGGAAAGAGGACGTGATGTGTGATCATACTAGGAGATGAAGGAAAGGCGATTCTCTAATACGAAGCATGCAATTCTTTATTCAAGCGTTTCTGGATTGATCCAAGAAAAAAAAAAATCATTTTTTCTACCTCTTTACTCTGATTTTAAAGTATCCGATTGGCTAAAAATCTGTGTGATGCAGGATGAGAGTAGATGTTGACCTACTGCTACTATAGCGTTCCATATTTAATGACAACATTTCCCTCTGTCAGGTCAAAAAAGAAGTATTAAAGACCCAGGTTGGCTTGTAGACGTTATTCGCTGAATGTTAGCGATGGGTCAGCATCTCATTTCTTCTGTAAGAATATATTTTATGCTGTGCACCAGCATTAGATATGCATGTACATTATACTATTCTTGTGTAAGTGCAGGATGAGTCATCATATTTTTTGGTCCATTTTCCCAGGTGAGACTGTACATTTAAGCATCTACTGACTGACGGAAAAAAATTGGGTTTTGATTTTTTGTCAATGAGGGCTATCAAACGATTAATCTAATCCCGAATAAAAGTTTATGTTTACATAATATATGTATATATCTGTGCATATTCATTTTGTATTTGAAAACAAATAAACATAATTTACATTTTTGGTAAATATAAAAAATACATATTTTCTTAATATATACACATGTAGATCTGTGTGTATATAAATACAAAATTAACACGCACACTACACAGACCTATATTATGTAAACACAAACTTTTATTCTAGAATTTTATTTCTACACCCCTACAAAGGATGTGTTAAGTATTAACACAATGTTTGTGTTAGACTATTAAACACAATATAGTATATTCAGACTATTTTAATCATTTTACAAATAGAGAATACAAGTTGAACAAACTGTGGTGTCCAAGAAACCACAAACTGTGATTTTTTAGAGTCTATAAGGTATATAGATATTTATGTGCAGCGTTTATTTGATAAATAAACAGAAGAACCCCTTTTTTCACCTTTACATTATTAAAACTTACATGAATCGATTTGGTGAATCTTTAAAAAGAATGAATTCTACCAAAAGTCTCCACCTCCAGATCAAACGCTACAATAGAACGCACATGGTGTGGCAGCACACGTGGCGGTGGTTCTAGCAGAATTGAGATTGTATCAAATCATTAAAGCGGGCTAAAAAAAAGGAATAAAGCAAGTAAAAAGAAAACAGAAGCATTTGAAAACAATGTTGACAAAGTCCCAATAAATAAGCAGGTCGCACTAAGAAACGGTCCAGACAGTAAAGACTAACTGAATGCCGCACAGTGGGAAATAATAGCAAGCCAAATGTAATCTCCAGAAGGTTATTATTCCCGAAAACCGTGTCCTCTCCCAAGGATGTAGTATGCTGTTTCCCGGCTCTCATCAAGACCTCCACCTCTCTGCCCGTCTGAGCTCAAAGTGCCCCTCTGAAGCAGGCTTGTCCAATTAAAGAAACACAAGCCTGAACCTTCATGTTTTTTATGAGACAACAGAGACAGCTATGACACAGAACTCATTTATAATGTCATGTGTGACTGTGGGTGTATATTCTTTTTCTGACAGGTGAGTTTGTCTCTGATGGTTGTGGAAAGCGAGTGTCTCGTGGAGAGAAATATCAACAGCTGATTAAGTTCGGGCCCTGCAGCAGCCGAAGCCATTTGCTTTGCAGATTAAACATGGCTATATGAGAGAGAGCGAGCGGGCGAGAGAGCAGAGGGAGCCGTATCTATTGGAGTTAACAGTGCTATTTCCTCTTGAATTGTGATGGAAGATGATACCAGGAGCGACAGTAATGTGTGTCAGGGGACGCTGCCGTTTATGGCAAGCTATATCGCACCACAATTTCTTTTTTTGGAAGATAAAGAAAATAATCATGCACAACATACCTCAAACTTACACACAGCATGCGATCAATATTTATAATAAGGGCATGTTTAAACGGTAGCTTGACGTGAAATGCAAATGGACTTAATTGATTTGAGTGAGAAATAGAGCAGAAATGAATTAGTAGACGATTCCTCAGAGGAACATGACGACGTGTGAGTCGCGTTGCGCTGGTCTATACTGAACACGTGGTCTTCTCGCCAGCCCCCCGGTGTCGTTAAACCTCATCGGAAAAATATTTAAAAATCCACAGGCTTGTTTTCTTTGCTGGATTTCACAGATCAAATCTGCCCTTGGTGGAGGAAGGCGGGGGTGTTTTCATACAAACAGCATGTCACCATATTGAGGTCTGTTGAAGAGTTTGAGCTGCCAGCAATCGGATTAAAAAACATACAACAACTTATGAAAAAAAAATATATTGATTTTAAATTAATGTTAAAAACAGGAAAATATACCTTTAAAGTCGTAATGTAAAAGATGTTAAATGGAAGTTAATTCATTATGTTATCTTCTGCATTGTGACGTATAACTGAGCATTTTGAATGAAAAAAAAAATGTGGTGCAGAAATTGATATTGGGAATTGACTGGATTGTTCGAAGTTAGAAATATTATTCCATATCAGATCATATTATACATTTGTCATGGTTCCACTATCATGTCATGTTTTATTCCTGTCTCGAGTGGAGCCATGGCATTGCCTGATGGTTTTATGTGGAAAAGACATGGTTCTCGTCTTTTGCCCCGCCCCTCTCACTCCACGTCAGCTTTCCCTGAGTGCTTAATCCCCAGCACCTGTTTCTTGTTAATTATCCTGTGTTTGTTCCCTATTAAGAGTCCTCATGTTTCATTGTCCAGTGCTCGTTCATTGTATATGATACCTGGTCATTGTTGATGTTGTTGATGTTTCATGCCCGTTCTTGTGCCTTCCCTTGTTCCTGTTTTCCCCACATCTAGTAAGTGTTAGTTTCAAGTGTTTGTTTTATAAAGTCTAGTCAGTCTGTGTCCTCGTTAAAGTTTATTATTTACCCTGTCTTGTTTTCCCCCTCGTGGGTTTTGTTTTGCCTTTTGTATAGTCTTGTCTGTTTAATAAATACCCTTGTTTACCCCCACGTCTGAGTCCTGCCTGCACTTGGGTTCTCCTGCCATGTCTTCTAAGAAGAACCATGACAACATTATGTCATATCTATATATATTTTATTATATTACATAACCTCTAGCAGGGAACTGAACTCTTGTTTCTTGGACATGTTTACGCAATATGTAGGCCACATTTGATTGTATTCTTTCTTCATCTGTTTTCTTGAATTTTTGGAGGTTTCTTAAACATTTTGAACAAAAGCTGAGAATTTGCGTTTGTGTCAAAGACTTTGTTAAAACTGGATTCAAAGTGATGATCAAAACGAGAGTGTTTGCTGCTTTTGAAACAAAAGATGCTGTAGTCCAATGGTTCACAAACTGGGGGGGCTGAACCCATAGAGGGGGCGGATGGTCTATACAAGGGGGGGCTCGATTGCCGATATTATAAATTCAACTGCCAGCTGACCATGTCGCTGTGTATTGGCATTTGTCGGATCGGTGACTTACACACCTAAAGTGACCAGTTCCTTATAAAGGTTTTTCAGTAAGATGTCACACAAATTTCAGTACTGTTATTACAATGTTTCAAATAAAGCCCTAACAGTTGTCTCTTTTTAACTATTGATATTATTATTATTATTAATAATATTATAACATTGTTTTTTAAAAATTATCAATGGAGGAGAAGCACAGTCTCATAAATGACAGATTCTACAAATTCTGTCCGATCAAAGGCAGGGAATGAGTTCATATCTGACACTGTATCTATACCAGCAGCGGCATGGCAACAAAATAAATCTCGCGATGCAACAAAAGACAATAGAACGCATTAAAACCTATTATAATTTTACATTTTGTCCACGCTGGATGCGGCACCTCATGGCGGTCGCGTCTGGATTAGACAGGATAAATAAAGCCCTCCAATTGTACTATAAAACTGAATCCTGTACGCTGAGATAATGTACTAAACAGTCAATAGACTCTCGAAATATTTGTTTCATACACGGCGTTGCTCAGCACCCGAGGTAAACCCCCGCAGCGGAAAAGCAATTCATCTTCCACTGTAATGCAGCATATAGACTTGCAAAATAGGTTATCGCCGAATCTGGATTTCACTGCAAAAAGATAATCCCTGTCGCAGGCCACAGGCCCCTCATAAATAAAACTTAACCATAAAAAAATAAAATAAAGGCCAGTTTTGCAATGCTGCAATCAAGTTGTTTTATAATACACAAGAACGATACAAACCGCTCTCGCAACCTTTGATTCTTCCAACCCGTAACGGTCTTGAGATTAAAACACAGACAGGGACGGCGCTTGATTTCTGCGATATTCCGTCACTATCACACGGCTCTCTGGGAGCCTCAATCAACAAACCATCATTATCGTCGCATGAGCATATTTCACAGGGAGGAGAAAAGAATCCTCACGATCTCAGCCTCGAGGGAACATCATTATCTGTCGAAAGAGAACAACCTGTGCAATTATTTTTATTCAGACGGACCGCCGCTGCTCACTGCTGTCAGTTAAAACTGACGGAATAGTGATACGTACATACGGCGAGCATGACAAGCACACTGCAATCTGGCATCTGCAGGCGTGTAATCTTAACATACATGTATCGACAAAGACTCCAAGTCATTTCTAGCAAGCCGCAAAGGTTTAAGACTGAAAATCAATGGTCATGGTGATGCTTTTCCGTTAGGAGTGTGTGTGTGTCTAAAAGAGGGGGCAGGTGCTGTGGCTGTGTCCTCTGAACTTGTCATCACTCCGGAAAGCTAAAGAGATTTCGTGACTGGCAGAGAAACTCTGGGAAAAAACAAGGTTTTGAGGGGGTAAATGGAATTTCTGATCATGGCTACAGCAAAGCTCAAGCGATCGGTGTTTTCCTGCACATCACCGTGAAAAACTACGGCGCTACATAGAATATCAATAAAGCCATCAATACTTCATAACTGTTGTGTGAGAGAATCTGTAGGCTGACTTCTATAAAACGCAACAAGAGTTTGAAAGATGCGTAACATATGTTAGTCAATATCCTTTGGCGCCCCAGAGAAAAGTCATACAGATTTTTTTTGAGGGGGGTTGAACTATTCCTTTATGCGCAGATGACAAACTCTACTAAGTGGAAGCTTATGTGTGTTATGGATAAGGGGCACTCCAAGCCTTTCAACTAACACACCGACCATCAAAAAACATGTTACAACAGCCAAAATATATAAATGGCTTCTGTATTAAACGCAGCGAGGTGTTAGGCGATGGTGTCTCCCTGATAAGATGGCAGCAGTTCTCCAGCAAATGTCATCTCCACCACAGGAACCCACATCAGTAGACTGACTCAGATGTGACGGGGCGATGAGAGCCGAGAGATGAAAAGGGAGATTTCAGAGGCCACAGGAGACATGTTTGCGCATTTCATTAGCCAGAACCATAATTTGTGAGTGTTCATGAATGTGCGTGTACTGTGCGTGGAGTTTGTTTTGCGTATTTGCTCAAAAATGTGGATTTGCTTGTTTCTAAATCCATGACGAAATGACGAAAGGTAAATAGTTAGACGTTAAGATAACGTCTAAAAATTATTTAGACAATATCCCCAACAGCACATCAAGTTGCTATTGTTACGTACGTATTCACGTTTTTCATTCGCTGATGACATATCTACTTTATAATTACATCTTCCACTGTCAGTCTGAGGATGTTGTAGGTCGATGGAACTGTGAAATTATCTAATTGTCTAGTTCTAACGTCTTTATTTTTTGTGTATAAGGGGTTCTGTTGTGGTGAGCCATAATACAACTTCTTGTTTTAATAACCCAATATTGCAACTGCATGTCATTGGTAGCACTCATTATAACACACGTAGACTTGAGATGCTGTGTTGTATGCATCCCTGCCACAAGCTTTTTCATACAGTGATGGAGGCAACTTCACACAGCAGATAAAGCCTTCACATGTTTGTAGGTGTGCGCGCCTCTTGTCATGTTACACAAAGACCGTGTCAGAAGGCGTGCTTACGCTTTTCTACAGTGTACCAAGCTGTTTCTTGTTTGTCGTTAATCCTCCTTATACATCATTGAGAATTTGTCTAAATGCTATAAATTAGGTTGATCAACCTTCACTTCATTTAATACAATATAAACACTTTTCCAGGTAAAATCGAACTGTGTAATATTGTATTGGATAGAAATGTAGATTTTTTGTGACTGGGGTGGGTTGAGTAGGGGGGTGGCTTTGAATATTGTTGAATACAGTTCTGTCATGACAACTCTCGGAGGCTTTCGCATGGAACATGACACATATGAATAAACTCTGCATAGCTTACGTGATCACCTTGTAGCAGATCTATACATATGGAGCTGGGGAAGGAGGAGGGTTTCTGAAATGCGCTGTACTGCCACAACAATCAATAGCTATGATTTAAACCTAGAGCAGCAATCTCTTTGGCTGCTGATATGGAAGGAACCAATCAGTTATTATGTCAGAAACGTTTCGACTTTAGGACTGCGCCATCTAGAGTTTCATGACAGAACTTTCTCTGTCATCTGGGGACCTTGGAGTCAGAAAGAACCCCTGCATTAGATGATTAAATTAGATTCTAGTTTAAGTTTAATTGTTATTGGTGCAACCCTCCCATTCATTAATTGTTCATAGCAATTTTTAATGGATCAATGACAATGAGAAAACAAAAACACAGTCCACATGGGGACACATCCTGTATTACTCTCTCCTTACAACTAATAAAAAGAAAGGATGGTTCCTGAATCACACGGTAAAGTGAATAATTACTAAAGTGAAATCAAAGAGGAAATAAGCATTTAACTACAGTTGTGTTCAAAATTATTCAACCCCCACTGAAATTGATTGTTTTGGTCGGTTTGACATTGATTATGATCATTCAGTCATCCTGCTTACAATTAAATCAAAGAGGCACGTGTAGGTCAGACAAATATAACATAACATTTATAATGAAATAACCACAAATGTCTTTTCTGAGCTCACATCATTATCAGTTTTATTCAACCCCCAAGTGACATTCAATCTTAGTACTTAGTACAACATCCTTTTACAGTTATAACAGCTTTTAAACATGAAGCATAGCTTGACACAAGTGTCTTGCAGCGATCTACGGGTATCTTCGCCCATTCATCATGGGCAAAAGCCTCCAGTTCAGTCACATTCTTAGGCTTGCGCACTGCAACTGCTTTCTTAGTCCACCAGAGGTTCATCGGATTTAAGTCTGGTGACTGCGATGGCCACTTCAAAATGTTCCAGCCTTTAATCTGCAACCATGCTCTAGTGGACTTGGAGGTATGCTTGGGATCATTGTCCTGTTGAAAGGTCCAACGTCTTCCAAGCCTCAGGTTTGTGACGGACTGCATCACATTGTCATCCAATATCTCCTGGTACTGAAGAGAATTCACGGTACCTTGCACACGCTGAAGCTTCCCAGTACCTGCAGAAGCAAAACAGCCCCAAAGCATGATTGACCCCCCGCCATGCTTCACAGTAGGCAAGGTGTTCTTTTCTTCATAGGCCTTGTTCTTCCTCCTCCAAACATAGCGTTGATCCATGGGCCCAAACAGTTCTAATTTTGTTTCATCAGGCCACAGAACACTATCCCAAAACTTCTGTGGTTTGTCCACATGACGTTTGGCATACTGCAGTCGACTCTTCTTATTCTTTGGGGACAGCAAGGGGGTGCGCCTAGGAGTTCTGGCATGGAGGCCATCATTACGCAGGGTGCGCTGTATTGTCTGAGCAGAAACTTCAGTACCCACATCTGACAAATCTTTTCTCAGTTCCTCAGCAGTCACACAGGGGACTTTTCTCCACTCTACGCTTCAGGTAGCGCACAGCAGTCGAAGTCAGCATCTTCTTTCTGCCACGACCAGGTAGCGTTTCAACAGTGCCCTTTGCCTTGAATTTGCGAATGATGCTTCCTATGGTGTCTCTTGGTATGTTTAACATCTTTGCAATCTTCTTATAGCCATTGCCCTTCCTGTGAAGAGTAATCACCTGTTCTCTTGTCTTCCTGACCATTCTCTTGACCTCACCATGTTTGTAACCACACCAGTAAATGTCTAGAAGGAGCTGAGTATCACAGTCATTTTAAAGCTGCCTAATTGGTGCTTATTAGGCTTTATT
Organism: Triplophysa dalaica; assembly: GCF_015846415.1. Lineage (NCBI taxonomy): Eukaryota > Metazoa > Chordata > Actinopteri > Cypriniformes > Nemacheilidae > Triplophysa > Triplophysa dalaica. The sequence goes on from NC_079560.1 coordinate 11,139,956, forward strand.
GCTGCTCCCTGATATCCACAGGTGTTTTCAATACCTGATTGAAAACACTTCATTGAACCTCTGTTCTTCAGAGTGGTAGTCTTTAAGGGGTTGAATAATTATGTCAATGAAGAATTCACAAAAGAAACATTTACTACTGTATTACAAAACTAATTGATGTCATTTTAGTTGCATATGGTTCTTTAAGAAGTCCTTGTAGGATTTCATTCTGAATACAATTACAAATGTACACTAAATTCCCTAAAACCATTTACAGCATTGGGGGTTGAATAATTTTGAACACAACTGTATATTGTTCCTGACTGAGGCAGGCATGTGTCGAGTGTTCTACCCACACTAACACTAATCAATGAGCAAAATAAGCAACAGAAATGAGCCCGTCTGAAGTGAATCCTGACTCCCTCACACTCTCACGGCAGGTATCCACTTCTGCATTAACACGCTACAGAAACAGATGTCACATTATGAAAACATTATAAAGCTTTTCCCTCCTCTCAGCTGTGATATTTAACCCTCTGATGTATGATGTCCACTACAGTCAACAGACCATCAACAGCTATTTCAAACCATTCAGAATGTGATGCTACATCCAAACCAGCACAGTTAGACCCTTGCCCCTTACCCATAAATCTACAGGACTGTTCTCTTAATATGGTACTGCATTTTTATTTACGACAACATAAATTCAACACGTCTGATGAAAGTGCTGATCTCAATCTCAAGAATATTTACTATTATCGGCTGCATCAGTGGACAGAAGTGGAGTGTTTAGAGTCTTGTTTTGAAGCGAAAGAAATGTGTGTTTAAGATTTTTCGTTTTTTTCTTTTATAACTTATAAAAGGGTTAAACAGCCAAAAAAGAAGGGTTAAACAGCCAAAAAAAAAAGACTACATTTCTTAAAGAACCCCTTAAGGAAATCATTGGACAATTCCATGCAAAAGTCAATCTCAAAAAAAAGATTTCACCATAGATTTCCATCATACTTATAGATTATATGTCAATATTTGGTGGTTTAAATATTCATGTCTATCAAAGTTTTAAAGCATTTTTTGAAAGCAGGTGAGCACCTCCATGGCGGCATCGTAATCCAAAATGGTCCCTATTCCATAAAAGGACATATGAAATTAAAATATAATAACTATTTTAATAACTAAGATATCATGAGGTTAAATTATTAGCAATTCTCTGAGAATACATGTCTTCCATAACGGTGAAACAGTTTCTAAATTCATTTTCTTTTTTTTGAGAAAACGTCCCTCACTAGTACCCCTGTGAAAAGATGAGTTCTTGTCAGATCTGACACCACAACTGTCACCGAGCAATGCGGCCAATCAGGTGACCTTTTCAGACATCACGATGGTTGGTAACGGTTGCATTGATTAATGTCTTCTCCAGGAGATGATCTCTGAGAGAAAACACCACAGGGGCTCTCAACAACCAAACAACAAATAACAAAACCACCACCAACATCTGGTGCCAGTCTGATTAGAGCAGTAAGGGTTAATCATATATCAACGAGCCCGTTCACACACACACACACACAAATGGTTTCAAGGTCGTGTAAATGAGAGGAACCATTTTTCACCAGAACCTCTGAATGGAAAAATGGCCTCTGGACTAGTTCTGAGCCCTGACCTTGCCAGCAACTTTGGCTTGGATTTCTGCACGGATGAGATCCGCTATGGAACAGGAACGAGAAGATTTCCTTGCATTAATTCGCTTTTGAAAATCCAGGTGGGTTATATTCGTCGTGGGTCCATGATCCCCGCTGAGGCGAAGTCGGAAGGGTCTGTTATGAAACGAACGAGTGCGTTTTGTTAGATTCTGTTTAGTATTCAGCGCATGGCTTTACAATCAAGAAGCCCACAGTCTCAGGTGAGTCACTGCACAGTGGGTAAAAGGATTGTGTCTTTGTGATATTTACTACAGTGATAAGATCTTGCCAACAGAGGGGGGCAGCTGCATACTTCAAATACCCTCAAGTTAACAATCTGATTATGGCAAATAAGTGCTGCTGCTTTTGCCGCTTGTTGACAAATGTGCGAAAAGGAGGACAAAACCCAAAGAGAGAGATTGAGAAGAAAGTGAGACAAAAGACGGAAGAGAGAAATCCCTTTGAATCAAGCACTTACGTTTTTTCTGCTCCTGCTTCTCATTGCTGAATGCCAAGGCCACTTCAAGGACATGACGTGTTCTTTTATTGCAAAGCTATTATACGTTACAGGATTACTTATTGGCTTAGTTTGAGGCCTGGGTCATTAGTTAGATAGTGAATCTCTCTCCATTCTGTGTGTGTGTGTGAGGGAACGGAGCGTGTTTGTACCTTTGGTGTGTCTGAAATACTGCTGGGATATATTATTAACAATCAGTATTAACCAGGTCAAGCTTATCGGTTCAAATGCAGACATTACTACTGAACATAAAAAAGGATGTTAAAATCGAGTCAGCTGTCCTGCTTCGCCACTAAACCCGGCGTGATATATTACTGTTCGCTCGTAGCTGAGCCGGCGCTGTGTGTGCGACACGCGCTCGTCTCCCCTTACAATGCTGACCTTTTAGTTGCGGAAATCCAGTCCAAAAATATCATACCGGTTCACGTCCGTATGTAAAAGGCAGAGGAGGGCCCCGCTGTGCCGTGGTCCTCACGCAGCCTCTCTCTCGAGGGTTCATGAACAGATCATTTCTGTTCACATGCTTTAGGCTCGACCTGCGCAGCCTCTTCGTTGGACCAGAGAGGTGATTAATCACTAGCCCCTTAATCATGCCCAAAGGTCCCGCTTTAATTAAAAACAAAGTTCTCTTTTCATTATTCCACTCCAACTGCAAGATGATAAGACCCCCACACACCCCCCATAACATATTACTGCCTGAACCCCCACCTCTCTCTCTCTCTCTCTCTCTCTCGCTCTTTTTTTAAGATGAAGAAACATCTGAAAGCTTAAATTGAAGGGCCACAGTTAATTGGAACAGCTGGACAGGAAAACAAGTGTCTTCAAATGCAGCTGGGAATCTTAAACAAAGTCTCCATGAAATTCAAATTGACCCTATTTATTTGTTTACCAATTTGTAATAGTAAATAGCACACATTACTAGATTTGAGGTGAACTATTCATAGTTCGTCAATAATCTAAGTCAAATCACAAAAAAATCGTATTCATTAACCAAACATAAAAAATCATGAGAATGTTATAACTAATGGAAAGATTCGACTTTTTCATCAATCCCCCAAATTTTTACTGTACATCCAATCAATTTGCAGTGCAAAAATAAAGCCGCGCCCTCTTTTTTCTCATTCAATTTTCTGTTTCACTTGGAAATGTGTCAAGATAATACTGAAATTGATCACAAAATCCAGTTCACAATGACTTTTTTTGGGGTTAAAAACAAACATGAAACCTTTATTGAGAAAATCCATGTAATATCGGACCTTCTTCAAAATCTATCCTGATTCCAAAAAGTAGGCTTGTAATACTGATTTTATCCTTCAAGCTGTTTCTCCAAAGTGTTAGACAATTAAGAATATTCAGTAATAGAAAGCTAACAGATTTTTTTCAATTAAGTTAGCAAGAGAGTTTAATGAAGAAATTAATAAAGAGTTAAAAATGGTATCTACTAACTATTGCAGTATACAGCTCTTCGGAAGATGCTTGTCCGAAAGAACTGTTTCAGTTTTTAACACTACACAAAGGTTTCAACAAAATACATCCAACAGAACATTTATTACCGAATCAAAATGCTAGAAAATATCTTTAAGATTGAATATATATGTTTAAATTTAAATACAAAATAAGTAAATAAAATTAAACCGAAAGTGCTTCTGGACAAGTGTGTGCAAATGTGGTCTACATCGTATATCCCGTTATCTGAGAACAGATGTGTTCCTGGATACTGAAAGGTCACTTAAGCATTCCAGCTGTGCTAAATTACACATTATAGTAACAGCTACTATATAAATCCTATGCTACTCTGTATATCATCACGTTGCAGAAGGTGTTGTAGATTCTATTTAGGGCCGTATCAACACCCTTTTTTTCATCACTTCAACCTAAAAATCTGTAATTAATTATCACCACTCTTAAAAATCTGTGATGATGTTTTGCTTAATGTTTTCTAAAAACAGAAGTTATTACACATTGAAACCTTCTCTTAACAGTTTAAAAAAAACTATAAACCTATATTACATACAGTCACTGACAGATCTGGTCATAGGTGTGTATAAACACGCTTTACATTCCACAATCTAATACAATGCCACTGGCTACTGATGTACATCAACTTTCAAACAGCTATTTCGTTTTAAGTGAAAATTTGACAGCTGACCAAAATACATTACGTTGATCTCCACCCTACATATTACATCTCTGAAGTGTGAGAGGTTACAGATTGTGAGTGCCTACGATCAAGTCATTCAAGCCATGATAACTGCTGTGGCTAATGGCTAATACATCCCTTGAAAAGTTAGTCAAATCGCTTAAAATATGATTTAATAAAGCGGCTAGTCTTTCATCTCGAGTCACCTGGCGGGAAGGATACGGTGAGAATATGAGTAAATCTGTGATAGAGTTCTCTAATTAAACAGGAGCCGAGCGCGCGACTATGACTAAGCTCCCGAAATACAGCGTGGCGAAATTCAGCCGAGTTCTTACCTCGGGTAGTAAATGTGGTTATTTTAGTGGAGAGAGGCACGAATGTGATAGAAAACCGATGTACGCGAGGCGTCAATCACCTTAAATACATTTTTTAGCGCTGTTGTCTAAAGGGTAACGTGTGTGCGAGCGCTGGAACTTATAAAAGCTTTCAAAGCACTTCAAAGCTTCCTGGCCACTCTGGCTGTCTGTTCTGATGTAATTCATAGATAAAGAAAGGGGCATTGCGATTCAAATCACGAAAGCAACCATGCAGCCCCAATCTCCAGAAAAAAAGTGACTCCAAATGTTAATGACATGCCTTATGCCTCTCAGACTAAAATCCAAATAGCTCAAAAAACATTTTTTCAACTAAAAAGCCATATATGCTGAACACCGCATCCAGAGCCCAGCAGCTACCTTGAAGAGAACATGCATATGAAAAAGCTTTCAGCAGCCATGTGCTCTCTTGGGGGACGAGGGCTCAGATTGTATTATGAAAATTGAGGGGAACAAGAAAAGATTCTTACCTGATCCAGGATCACCTGTGGAAAAGAAGTCAAAAGTACGCAGTCAGAAGCATCGTTGCAGAACTTGCTTAAAAGACGAAACCGGATAATCCGGTCACATATTTGGTCCTCGCAGAAAGTATATCGTTAAAATCTTGAGACATGCGGCGGATCTGATTCAGATTCACTCGAACCGGCTTGCGTATTGACTTACAGAACAAATGTGAATAGCAGCAAGTTAAAATGAGCAGACAGTCATGTCGCGGGAAAAATTAATGAGTGTGAGTTCAAAATAAAGAAATTAAATCATGCTGGATTGTAAGTCTTATTCATCCACCCCAAAAGCAAGAAACATATATGCGTTTAATATATTACAGTATAAATAGCACTGCCCAGTCAAACAACTGCTCCAGTACAGAACAGCTCTGTTAGTGAACACTGAAATATGACTAATTTACATACCACATTACTCACATTGAAAGAATTCATTTTGTTCTGTTTGCAAACTATGAATATAAAAGTGGAGTATTTCCACTGGCAGCAGGAGCTGCAGTAATTCCAGGGAAATGAGATGAATTGTGAGCGGGGCTGAAAAAAAGGGATTCACTGAGAAATTCACCCTGAGTGAAATCTCATGCGTTTTATGTCTTAAACACTTAGAGTATTACAAGTTTTTCCAAAATCTAAAAGTAAGGAACTCTTGCCTAAATTATTTAAGTTTTATGTGCCTCTGAATATCTTCAATACAAAAGAACAAATTCACAATCCAAAGATGTGCATATGTATCCTATTCAACCTGGTCTTATAGGAATAACGTACCTCTGTACACTTTTTGCAGCACCTCAAAATACGTACCATCAGATAGGGCTGTGCCATTTAGGGAAAATATCTAATTAAGATTTTTTTGACATAAATTGCTATTGCGATTTGATTTTTCTAAGTCAAGCTTCAGCTCAATATTGTCAATAGTGTGCAGCACACTATGGGTATAGTTACCCTGCTGAAAAAAAACAATAAAAATTCTGATTGCTTCTGTTAAAACATTACAAAATTCCTTTCTGTAGTTTGTTTTGGACATTATTCAAGAAGAGATTAGGGACTGTGTCCCGAGGCGTTTCTGCTAGCGTACGGCGTTTTTTTTTCAACTGTTTCCAATGGAAAGTCACATTTTTGGAAAATGTTTTTTTTCCACTCTGTGTTTTTCCCATGCACAGCGCTGGCGTTTGACCGGGCACCAAGAGTTGAAAAATGGTCCACTTGAGGCAGAATGCTCAGCCTGCAGCAGGCATTTTCAGCAGAGCTCCTGCCGCTTTCAGCAATGTAAAAGCGCCTCAGTGGACACAGCCCCTTGCTGTTGTTCTATTGGTTCCCATCTGCCAGATTTCATCACACAAATAGAATCCAAATACCAGTGTACACTTTTTATAGTTTCCATTAAAACAAATAAAACTCTCATTTGTGGGAGCTTGTGGCAGTTGTGGTTTACTGGTTGGAGAGTCGGACATGTAATCAGAAGGTCGCTGGTTTGATTCTCAGGGAGAGCAGGTAGCGCCTGACGTGCCCTTGAGCAAGGCACTTAACTCCTGGATGTTGCAATGACCACTGCTTTAGTTGTGTGTGTTTACTACTCACTAGATGGGTTAAATGAAGAGGTTTTGAGGCCAGCTCTGCAAACGCTCATTTTTAATGGGCGTGCAGCACTGCTTTTTTATTTTAAACTCTCCACAAAATCAGATTTTCGAACTCTGCTTTGTTCACAAAGGTATCTACTCGGAGAAATGAAACGAACAAACGCTCCATGTTTTTCCCACATGAGCTGGACATGTTTAAAAATAAACTTTAACCACGCATTCCTAATATCACAATCCGAAGGGAGGTTATGCAGCGACTGTATTCTTCCACAACCGGGATGGCACAATATATAGTTATGTTTAATGCCATTTTTGTTTATTGCTATCTGGTTCCGCGCCACTTGTGGTACTTCAGTTCTGTCATCCGCGAACCAGTGGGCGGGGTTAGAGAAGTAGTCGTTGATATTTTTCTGTGGAGGTGGTGTTCAACCTATCAATGTCGTCATAGATAGATGCATTCCAGAACCTGGCGTTCGCTGGGCCTGGTGTCAATAACAGATGTAATCTCAGTAACAAGGGTGTTTTCAGTTCTGACACTTACATGATGTTCACATACGATTCCCTCTTATATAACAAAAGCTTAGGTTATAATTTTGATTTTAATTCATGCCTCCTTCAACAAAACACAACTGGGTTCATTCCTGGAGCGCGATCGTCAGAGATTAAAACCTGCTGTACTCACACAAAGGTATCGTACTGCTTTAGAAGACTTGAAACGCAACCTGTTTGTAATGCTTTTATACTGTTTTTAATAAATACCTGTGTCTGACTTATATTTCCTTGTTGCTTGTTTAAGTGTTTGGTAAGTGTGTGTCGTTTTAGGTTTAGGGTGTAGTGGTTAGGTTAACTCTAAAATATTTATTGACGTATAAATATTAAGTATTTATAAAATCATTTCAGAGGCAAATCGTGACACTGACATCCATTCTCTAGTGGACCAATGCAGTTCTTCTCTTTAGCACCCCCAGTGGACTTTTGTGTCTCAAAACAATATGTACCTGATGGTATGTGTTTACAGAGGTACATATTTCCTATGAGACCAGGTTGATCCTATTACAACCTACTCTGACCATTAATAAAGGATAAAAAAGCTTTAGTTACATCTCTAGCCATGAAATGGAAAAGTATTCACAATGGTTACATCTCAGTGAATCTTAAAAGTGTGTTTTTTGTATTTTCTTTCTTCTGGGCAATAACTGTTTTCCCCAAAAACATTGTGTGTTTTGCCATTTGCCTAATATAAATGTGAAACAACAGAAATGTGTTTTTTCCTAATAATACTATTCACGCACTGGCCCGTAGCCATTAAAATAATATCTTTGCAAATAAATAAATAAAAAATTAATTATACTCTATGTGCTTCTCTCACAAGCCATTACAGGGAGGGTTTTCCATATGCTCGGGGCTCCTGCCGATCTAGCTATCAGTGAAAGCAGATGTTCTCTCAGCAGCCCACGAGCTCTAAGGGTCACTCCAATACAGAGAGTGGAACTCTTCAATATGCATTGTACACACTGTACAGTAAACAAACAGTTTTCAGACCTGGAGAAAGAGAAACGCTTGCATTTCTCATCTAATCTGTAGCTAAACTACTGGGGATCTAGTTGGGGAGATGTAGTCATTACTACAAATGAAGGAAACAAATTGCCAGAATGGAGGCAAATGTACTCTAAATCACCTTTAAATAATGTGTCCCAGAAGGAGACGAGACAGTTGAGGGTGGGTGTTAAAGGGATAGTTCACCCAAAAATGAAAATGCTGTAATCACTTAAACAGTCTTATGTTGTCGAAAGCATGCCTGCTTAATTTACTGGAACACAAGGAGAAATGATATTGTAAGAAAACTGGCTCTGCTACTTATCCACAATGAAAGTGAAGAGTGACTGAAGATGTCAGTCATATACAATCTGCTTCACATCACCTTTTGTGTTTCACAGAAAAAAAGAGCCATACAGGTTTGTATGAGTCAGACATGAGTCAGAAAAGATGACAGATTTTATTCCTTAGCGTATTCGGTCAATGAGTGTAACAAAACGTACAAATAGTTATTATGTTAAAAATAAAACCATGCAAATAAATAGCCATCATCCTTTGGAATCCCCCCCTCGATCGTGAGCCCTGAGGTGATTACGTCCCATTAGCCGCATTAGGATAGGTGCAGCGAGTCAATTTACAGCACCAGGTTAGACATTCCCATATGTGCACGCAGATTATTTTTAAGGCTTTAAATTTAGAATATTTTTATTTGTCGAAATTAAACGTTAGTTAATTTCGACCAAAGACAACACACACAGGGAAAGGCTATCAACCTCAGGTAGGCTACGAAAAGAGGCCTGTGTTAGCATAAAAAGGACATCTTGACCATCTGTAGTAATAGTTCATTGTTTATGTATATCAACAAGTAAAAAAATAGTAAATAACAATAAAGTCATTTTATGTTTGACTGTTTTTTTGTGTTGTCATTATGCGCATGTTTGAATAGATCTAATAAGTTGCGTGCGATGTTTGTATACTTTAGCCACCTCTGAGGATAGTGGGGGTCTCAAGTCCCTGGCACTGTTTTTTGGTCTTTATTGGGGGGGAGCGGGCTGAAAAGTTTGGGAACCCCTGATATAGGTTGTTTCACAATGCGGGGGCTGTGTTCTTTGAAGGCTGCATTTTAAGACCGATTGCGTCACAGCAGCGCGACTGAATGCTGGTAAGGCTGTCCCGATTCAAAGGTTGCTCAAATGTAGCCTCAAAATGCACCTTATTTCTGCAGGGTTTTAAGGATAGACCGAAATAATCCTTCACAGGTTTGGCTATCCCGAGATTAACTGCGCACCTGTAACGTCTTGAAAATTTTAAAAACTTTAGTTAAATAAAAGTATGTAATTCACAAAAACAGTCCATGTCAGTGTTTTAATATTATGTGTGATGTTGTTAATTAACATTATTGGTGCATTATTGTGTTTTAAGTTTCTAAGGTTGGTTAATTAAATATACTGTTGGGCTGTTTAAATGAACATAAACGTGTCATATACTCTAAAATAAAATATCATTTTTCAAAATGTTATTGTAAGGTTATTTAATTACAAAAAATCTCTAATAAAATATCACATTTTCTTTCATTTACAGTATAGGAGTGTTTTCCTTAGAAGGTGCCCTAGGAAATAATGAATAGTACTGCAAAGTAATAATACAATTTTCAATTATAAATGGAGTGTTCTCGTTACAGAAATACTAACCTGGCTGTTTAAATAAAAATATATATTATTAAAAGGTAATTGCTAAAGGACTGTGGGTAAAAATGCACTATTAATAGAAATTATGTGTAAGTACTACACACAGTGAGGTTCAAACATCAATATTTAAAAATGAAAATAGTTTTTTCTGAAGTATGACGAAAAGAATACATTGCACATCGTTCTTTGATTATTAGTATAATTATTCATAAAGTGGTGATGTCAAACATATTTAAAGTTTACTACAAATATTGCATTGATAACACACCGCAAGTATTCATTGAATTACAAATAAATGCAAAACGAAGCATTTTCAGTAATGTTTTCAGGCTTTTGGACCCCACTGTGTATACTGTGTGTCCAAAAATGTGTATAACACATAATTCTGTCAATGTTGGCAGATCAAAAAAGGAAAGAGAAGAGATAAAAGATAAAACATAACCACTAGCTGACAAATATGATTATTTTCAAATAAAACCTCTCTACATAGCTGCCTGTCATGAGAATAGGCTCATCTTGCTCTGGGTGACATTTTGCTGGGCAGAATTAGAAATGTTCTGATTGAAGGGATAGGAACGCATCACAAAGTGTCCGTGGTTGAATCAAGGCGCCATTAAAATGCGATGAATTGAAGAAAGCCAGTCGAAATATTAATATAGCTGGAAAGTCGATGCAGCCATGACACATTACTGTTTACCCGAACATTTCCTCCCAATTAGCAGCTTGTGCTCATTACTCTAGTTTTGGGTGAATAGACACATTGAATAAGGTTACGGCGGTTTCCTGTAGGGAACTTTCACAAGCAGTTTAGAAAAAGCTGTAAAAAGTTTCCATATGTTCATTTTTGTGTTATACAGCCCTCTGATGGTGGAGCATCCTGGGAACTTTTCGCAGACGTCAATCTTTTCATTTAACGAGGCATATTAGAATATAATTCATTTCAAACTTATTTAATCTGAAACCAAACAATAAAAAAGATGAAAATTGTTTCATGTATACAACCGATATGTATATCTACTAATTTATGCACATTGCTTTGTCAAATATAATATTGCACAGCAATATGGCCTAAGTATGTACAAAAGGTCTTGTCTGTGTTTTTTAAAGAAATGGCACTTTAGACCATTTTACGGAAGATTATTGACATTCTTGATAAAAACCATTTTAAAACGTGTGAAAGCAATGCATATCAGGCCCGGCATCTAAGCTCTAGTTTTTTGTAGTCGATATAAAACCCCAGGAAAGGCGACAAAAAATAACCCCTTTTTCTCTCTGCGACTGATCAATCTTGGCACGTTTGCTCTGCGAGCGCAGCCAGAGGCCCGAATGAGAAAGATGAACCCCTCTCCCTTCAGCATTGGCCTGGGCTGCATTAGTGTACAGAGCTCCGGCACAAAAAACACACAAAAAAGGGAGGAGAAAAAAAATATGCTGTTTCTGTGAAACAAAATGTCATATCAAACAAGGAAAGTCCATATAAACCTATATGTTAAACCCCAAAAAGGTCATAAAAACACCAGAAGAGTGCATCATATGACCTGTGCACAATGTTCCAAGTCAAAATTATGAATCAATTTGCATCAATATGGTCATCAGGTTTGGTCACAAGCTACGTGAGAACAATGAAATTGTTCATACCAATGAGGAAATATGTTTTATTAGAAAGCTATTTGCTGATTCTCAGAATTTGTTTGAAATATTAATTATTTCAGTCTGCCTAACACATTTGTAAAAACTGAGGCTGTTACTATTATATTGGTTGTGGAGCAATCTGATAATCAATTTTGGATGTAAACCAAGTCTTATTTACACATAAGAAAGATTCCATTGTGTGTTTCAGACATTTAACTCTTTTATGCATTGGGTCAGTACAGTGCTCAGCTTTTTTAAATGTTCAACTATATTATTTATGCATGGATTTTGATGGCATAGTTTCACATCGACCATTACTGTACCAGTCATTCTCAATTATACTATATAAACTATTTTGGTTGTTTAAATTGAGCAGCGCGTCTACACAACGGACAATCACATCACACATGCGCTCAGGAACATTTATGTAATTGATATTTTGCCAATATTTCCTCTAATGGGGCAGTCGTGGCCTTATGGTTGAGAATCAAACTCATGACTAGTAGGTTGGCGGTTCGATTCTCAGGGCCGGCGGGTAATGACTGAGGTGCCCTAGAGCAAGACACCTTACCCCTATTCACGACTTGCATTGTGTGTGTTCACTACTCTCTGGATGGGTTAAATGCAGAGGTCAGCGAATCTGACAAATAGGTCACTTTCACTTAATATCTTTATTTAGCGCTTAATATCACACTTCGTTTGAACCCTTTCAGCTCCGTGTGAACTGCTTCTCTCCTGCCAAAGACGTGCCGCATGACAGCAGAAGAAGACATGTGCTTATTTTACTAACAGTAGTGGTGACATGCAGAGCAGGTAAATGGAAACACAAACGTAAACAAAATGCAGCAATATTAAAGCATTTGAATCTGTCCGTCTGTTCACTGTTTACTATGTCTCCAACCTTTCATCCAGATTTGTGATTTATGTTTTTATTTACATTTACCATTAGTATTATTGATCAGCATGTAAACATTTGTGACACTGTGAAAACCCCAAGCTAAAGTCTCATAATCTAATTAATTATTAGATAATCAAAGATTCATTTCAAGCATTAATTTCACTAAGATTTCAATCTTTAAAATGGCATTATTCAGTCAATATTGAAGATTTTGTTGTTATTTTTCACAGAATATTCTGTAGGATGATTTTATGTGGATACAGCATTACGTAGTAAGAATCATGGCCGTGACGCCATCACACTGTGCTTAAGTTTATTCTGTGAACTTACTATATTTTAATGCAATTGAATGCCCAATAAAGCCGTTGTTGTTTATATTAATTTATATATGATGTTTATGTTAATAGACATCAAATTATAATTACAGACAAATGTTTCTGTTCATAAGTCCAGTCAGTAAAAATGACAGGTGCTTGTAATACAGTGTGTTTTGTATTCACTCACAAGCTGCGGTTTGGTCATGAATGTTTAACCATAAAGACGTTAGTCCCTTTTTTGTAGGAAAAACTCTGTAAACCTCTGCGTGCCTTTGTGTATATGAGTGCACGCCAAGCCGGGGGTCTGTGACGGATGCATCTGCACCGCGAGACTCGGCTGACCGCGCGCGTTATTCAAAATGGACCAGGCATTGTTAGCTAAAGAATGCGAAACACACGTCCCTTTGTGATCGTGTTCAGGGCTGTACTTGGGTAATAGCTTAAGATCAAGCTCCAATGATGAAAGGAAATGACAAAACGGGGAATAAAAAATTGCCCTTATTGAAATCCGTCAAAATGATAGATGGCCTTCAGATTTTCTGTCCCCGGTAAAAAAAATCTGTCAACGATGGTCTGTAAATTTTCAGTTTTCAGTAGTTTATTTTATGTACAAATATGAATGATCAGACTTATATTAAGAGGGCATTCCCCTGAAGCCACATAGCCTACAAAAGATACACACTGTGGATATCAAAATCTAAAATAAATGGCCTGATAAAAGATAATATTATTCATACAGTATAGTATATAGAACTGGGCTAAATTGATCAAATATTTATTTATCTTCAAAAAACATATTGTCCGGACCTTTTGGAACTTAAATTGAATACCCCTGTTATACACTGTCACCACTTTAAGATGTCCATTCAAGTGTGCGGTGAAAAAATATGTGCAAAAATTAAAGGGTTAAAATTAAAAAATTAAAATTCTGTCATCATTTACTCACCCTTGACTTGTTTCAAATCTTTACATATTTGTTTTTTTTCTATTGAACACAGAGAAAGATATTTGGAGGATTGTTTGTTGTAACCAAACAGTTATCTCTTCATTGACTACCATAGAAGAAAAATGACAATGGAAGTCAAAAGTGCCACACAACTGTTTTGTTTCTTACATTGTTCAAAATATCTTCTTGTGTGTTCAAAAGAACAAAGCAATTTAAAAAGCAGTTTTTCCTACTATGGAACGCAGTAAAACTTTGCTGTAATTTCGCAGCAGGTTTGCCGGTAACTTACTGTAGATGTAATTGTTTTGACAAAACAACAGTTTTGTTTTAAGCACAAACTAACTAAAATCTGTAAAAACAGGGCACAATAAACTATATTAAAAAATAATATTTATTTTTACACTTGTTTTACCTGTATTTTACATTTTTGGAACGGCATTAAATTGCATTATAGCATTAAGGAAAACTAACTGGTCATTTTCTGACAGTACTTTATCAGTTTTTTTACATGGACATGTTTTTTACAGTGTAGTTTATATATTTTTCTTTCATAAAACAAGACATGGGTCACTGCTCTTGTTATGTAAATGTATCATAATTTAAGAAGTTTTAAAATATTTTTTACAGAAAACAGGAGAAAAATGCTTAGGAAGCAGTGTTGCTGTGCTAATTCCTTCTTGCTCTTTTTGAGTCTCAAAAGTCAAAGTGTTTTTAGTTTAATTAAAGTAATTGAAAACAGTACTAATTGGAAAGTATATTAAGTAGTAATTCAATCTACAGTAAGTTACTGGCAAACATGCTGAAACAACTACAGTAAAGTTTTACAGTGTAGTTAAAGGGGGCCAAGAACGGTTTGGTTACAAGCGTTCTTCCAAATATCTTTCCTTGTGTTTATCAGAACAAAGAAATGTATAAAGGTTTGGAACAACTCGAGGGTGAGAGTAAATGATGACAGAATCTTTATTTTAGGGTGAATTGTCCCTTTAAGAGTAATAAAACACATACAGTAGAACAACATCTTGACTGAGGTTGTCATAATTAATGCAAGAAAGTGTTAAAAAAAATTGTATATAACAAACATTATACATAAATTATTATTAAAATATCAAACCCCAAAAAGCAAGTTTCGCACTTATGAAATGTTATTTTGCAGTGTCTTTCTGTCATGGACTCATAATTAAAGATTTATTTTAGTCAAGCACTCATATTTAACTAAAATGCTGATTTAATAATGCCGATTTTCTTTTGAAAAATATTTTTTTATCCTTTTGTGTTCCAAAGAGAAAAAAAGTCCAGCATACATACTGCTTCAAAACAACATGGGGTGGGTAAATAATTGTCATTTTGAACTGTTTTTTTAAAGGTGCAGTCCAAAAATAAAGTCTTCTGAAGACGACTACTGTCCTGCATCCTTTCAAGTAATCAAGATTACTCATTAGTAGCTAATAAGTAACAAGATGGGTGGAACTCCCCCCGCCCACACTATAATTAAAAGTCTCCATTACACATCTGAGCCCACAGGGACAAAATTCTCATCTGCCGAGAGATTCTCATCTCTCGTCTCGACCTCAACTTACTCCAGGTCCAAAGAAACACTCCAATCCTTTGAAAAGAAGTGCAACTCAGTTCATCTGGATAATATAAGGACTTGCCGACAGCTGGGGTCAAATTACTCCAGGTAGGCAGCGAGCCTGTTCTACAGAGATGCTCATACTGTAATCCATCGCTAGGCTTTAAAACCTACACTCTTAAAAATAAACGTTCTTCACAGCGATGCCATATAAGAACCATACAGTCAAATCAGCCATCTCTCTCTTACTTTTTTCCTCACAGAGAAACTTTTGTGAAACAGGTTCTTCAGATGTTACAGTTTCTTTATGGAACCGAAAGGTTCTTCTATGGCATCAACACCTTTTTCTTAAGAGTATACCGAGCGTAGTCTGAGTTTTAAGGAACATTTAGGTGCTCTCCTGACGGATTCTGTTTTTTAAGGCAGGCAGCATAATTACGTCTTGTTTTGGAAAATAAGCGCTTTTATTCTTCTTAGAGTGGTGGATCTCAAACTGAGGGCCGTGAACCCCTGGGGGGCCCAAGATGGATCCTACGGCAACAGTTTTTGTGGCATTTTATGAAATATAGACATTTATCATAAATGTTGTGCAATCAAACAGCACTAAACAGAAGAATTGGTGTTCCAGCATTGTATAAATGATTAAGCTTTAAGTTTCATTAAAATGTGCGTTTTTGGGGGGCACAAAGTGATGAACACAAAGGGGGCCTTCCAACGGAAAGGTTTGAGAACCAGTGTGCAAGAGCATCACATTGTTAGCTTAGCAACATGCAAATGAACAGTACTTTACGGTACGCTGTGTTGCTGCCTATGTATAACATTTCAAGCCATTTAAATGCTTAAGAAGCGATCTACTTTTGAGATCGAGGGAGCATACCTAGATAGAACAGAACACAGTATCTGATAAAGGATTTTAAAAGTGTAGACAGGACTTTTGACCATTATTTTACGACACGCCGTATTTTGAAAGTACAAAGTTTTTGCATTCATAGCAAAAATAAAGAGCAGTTCATGCTTTTTAAGATGATTAAGGTAATCTGATGGAAGAATAAATGTGCTGCTTTTTGAGCTTCCTTGACTGTGCAGACAGTCTTTGTTGCCGTCCTGTCATTTTTGTAACAAGGTCTCAATAATGCAATAATGAGTGAGATGCTGAAAAATAGCTGAAAAGAAAATTAACGTAGATGGAATATCGGTCGACTAACCAAGTAAACAAGACAAAAAAATGTCCATCCCTAGTGAAGCTGTCTAGGTTTGGAATTTGTATTTAAAAATGAGAATGAAATAAAAAAAGGCATTACAACATGTTTGTGTTAGTGTCGAGCCAACATATTACAAATTCAGTTTCGACCCAGAAACGTTTATCCTGTCTGAAACATACAACACGTCCTCTTCTAAATCTTGTGTCAGATCGGATGACAATGTACTCTAGTAAGCGGAGTGTTCTGATGAAGACATACATCTTTGTACGAGTTTCATGAACCATTCATTAGCAAATCACGCAATTAGGGGAACTTTGCTTATCTCACACACGCCTGTAATCACTGGAAGTAATTAAGATTGACAGGTCGGTTACGGAATCAAGCTGCCTTCTGTTATTGCGGCAGGCGAGGAGGGCGCGGCGTCTAAACTCGCTAGATAAATAAGTCTGACTGAAGTGTTTTTGCGTTTTAAGCCGTGCCACGCTAGGCCACCCTTATAAAAATAATTGCAGTTTTAAAGCTTACCCTGACTACACTGCAATTCTGAGTACACGCTGATAAAGGAATGTGAAGTGTATAATAGATAGTGTAATGACAGTTATCAAGCGCTACAATGAGACGCTTTGGCTGAAAGAAGACAAGGAATGTTTCAAACGGTACATTTTTTGCATTTCAAGCACACACCCGTAATAATCAAGTGGAAATACAGAAATAAAAGCAAGAACATGCCTAACTATTTACTTTTATTTGATCAACAGCCAAACAGCTAGAATGACAGCAGAGCTCTGGCTCTGTGCATTCTGGGTACGGTTTGCTACCGCACGACACAAGGACCAAAACAAACATGTGAGGGAGAGCATAAGAGCGTTACCTGCTGCTGGAATGGCCGTCAGAGGAGCTGCTCCTGGGGCTGGGCCAGAGGACAGGACAGGGGTGAGAAGACGGACATGAAGAACACACAGATAGCAAGGGGTGAAAGGGTCACCAACGGGACAAAGAAATGGAAGAAAAAGGGGCAAATGACCTCGTTTTTAGATTCAATGGAAGCAAGGGTTAGGTACGAAAAAGAGGGAGAAATAAAAAAAAAAACGGGAAGGGCCCCATACCTTGGCTCTTTAACGTCAGGTGCGCCAGACCTTGAGGGAAAGAAACAGGAAAAAAGGAAAAAGAAATAAGAGGGTCATAAAAAAGGCACGGGCGGAAACGAAAAGCATTGTCACAACGTTTGACTGCAGTTTGTGACAGACATCCTGAGGCAAACACGGATGCCAAATTCAAAGGAAACCAAAAAAAAAAAAGGAAGGTAAAATAAACACACACACTTCTTCAGGGGAGGGCAATAGGAGGTGTTGGGGGGAGAGGAGAGGAGAGGAGAGGAGAAGAGAGGAGAGGAGAGGAGAGGAGAGAAGAGGAGAGGAAAGGGAGAGGGGGAGGAAAAAAGCATTTCAATTGGCACAAGCGCCAGAAAGGCACTTGCTAACAAAAAAATGCTTTTTCTCCGAATGGAGCACATATTCAGTGTTTGGCAGATAGCATTCCTTAGATCATACGTTTTATTACTATAGCAGTAACAACCATAAATGTTGCATTTGAAAGCCACAGTCTCATAAAACAGCACAGAGAGATAGAAAAGCACCGAGGGCATGTCTCATAAAAGCCGGCAGGACCCAAGATCAATTCTGCAAAGCTGGCTGCTGTAGGTAACCCGTCCGAGACAGCCGATCGGCTTGCTAACAGACAGGCCTGAATTTCAGCGCTGTTATAATGCATGCTGCTTGACAGCTCAATACCAATCAATTACAGACACCAAAGCGGGAGCCATTATCCGGCGGTTTGCGTTCTTGTAATCACGCTGCAGTTGCCGTATTTACTCCCACTAATGTGATAGAGAGCCGAGCAGAAATTCTGAAGACAATCAGATATTGCTTTGCAAACCCAGACGAGGGCCAACAAAGTCACAGCCAGTCATCCAGCAAACCGCCACGTCTGATTTAGTATTTTAGAGGCGTTACCTTGAAAGCAAAGCAGACCGGAGGTATTTGACCAACAGCTCATGCATGAGGAAGCACAATATTGAAAAAGCACTCCATTTACACATTTACTTATTTCATCTTACAGAGAACATGATTACCTTTAGGAATCGCACAGATTGTGTCAAATTAGCTGAATGTTCTCCGGTGAACTGAAGTGCATTCGAGGCATATTTAATTGAAAAGGAAGAACATTTACTCTAAATTCCGAAATGTCCCTCCGAGGAGCCCGATGGCAAAACAATTTCATATTTAAAGAGACAGGCCCGTGTTTGAGCTCTCATTGCACATGCATTTCATTACTGTGAAACAAAGAAACTGTGATTATAGTGAGGAGAGTTACGGCGGCATTGTTCTCGCCGATGTTCCTGTGCGATTTCCTGACAATTACCGCGGTAACGTCATCGGCCGGCATTGCACTCTATTACCGAGATAAGACGGCTGGAGAATGGATCATTGTAACAGGGAGTTACTAGTCATTGTGTAGCCCATTTCATAAGAATCGCAATGAAAGGACGGAGATGATAAAAAGTAGTTTGTTCCTGAGAGCGGCGAAAGAGCAACGTTGTGCCGAGCCTTTAAAAAAAATCACAGGGGAACGGTAAACAGTGATAAACAGAGACGGGATCTAAGGAAAGAACAATGATAGAAATATCTGCACTTTGCAAAGCTGCTACAAAGGCTTTTTAACAATTAGCAGCTCTGGGATGTGAAAATGACCTTCCCTAACTTAGATAATTCAACATTTAATACGCCTCTAATACGAACCTAAGTGGTAATACTTCATGCCAAGATGCTAAAAAAAAGTTTTTGGTTTTCAATTGAAGTCAGAAAAAGCGACACATGGGTCTTTTTTCATATTTCTACAAGTAAAGAATTGTAATATTCTCTGTTTACATGAGAATATTGATTATCATGACCATAATGGGTAGGTTTCCACTTAAAAAAATATATTAATAATGTTTTACACTATGACAATATACTTAATAAATATCTAATTATGTTTGTGAATAAAAAGTTGCTTAGACATCATGACTTCTTAGCAAAACAAGCTATGAAAGTAAAAACATTAGGGAGTTATGTTAATGACATTTTTAAGGTCTTATTTTGAAAATGATGTTCTAAAATGTGGTAAAGTTTCAAATGAATGCATATAAACATGACAGACCTTGCTTTTAATGCCAAAAAAGGCCATTTGTTGATCTTCTTTCACATCACAGAAGCCAAGATTCCGTGAGAATCAACCACATGCTGAGCTATCAGTCTCTTATCCACCTATCAGTGGTCAGACTCAGTAGTTACCTGGTCCGGTGAAGTGACACCTCGTGTTACGATGCCCATCCGCTAAGAGCATCACCTTTGAAATCATCCATCATTGATGGGCCTCTCACACTTTCAGACACATAAAAAGAAGTTGCTTTATTCATAAATGACCTCATATCATGACTTTCCCGGCATCTGTTTTAGCGTATCTTTCCCACCTGAAATGGCATTCTTTCGCCTCATTCATTCTAATTCAGTCACAAAAGCCCATAAAAGCGCATCTCCCATGATTCTGTCTGTCACTAGTCAAGTGTCACATCTGTTTCATATAACAGTTCATGCCACAGCGACTTCTCAAATTTGAAAAATGAAGATGAAATTACCGACAAACTGGGAAGTAATGGAGTGAATTGAAAGCACCAACTGCATCAACAGACAGCGAGGGAGCACGCAACCGCCCGAGAATTAAAGTGCAACACACCTTGTTAACAAATGTTGAAACAACGTTGGGCACGGAGAAAAGGTTGCGGAGCTGCTCTGCTGTGAAATGGAGGCATTTACACTGTGTTTACAATCATATTTCTTGCTCAACAGCCTTAACTAAAAGGAACAAGCACACAGCCAGAAATAATCATTAAATATTCATTGATTTCGGTCTCATACTTCTATGACGGTGTAATGCCGTGCTGCTTTGCATTGAGGATTTTTAACATTAAGCGCTTTCGTTGAGCACTCGGCCTCCCACAACCATCAATTTTTCTTTCACTCTTCAATTTGTGAAGGAGACGATTTATTCAGCTAATATAACCAAGAGATAGAACGTCAGACAGTAATGGCTTGCTGAGAAGTCCCACTTTCCTCTCAATGATGCGCATTTGAATATGAAACAGGTAGAGGGAATGTGCACCTACTGCGCAGATCAAGGGGCTGAGCAACCTTAGCCCAGAGGTGCTGGCATTTTAAAGCAAACTTATGCTGCGTGTAAACATTTATTTTCCGAGAATGCTAATGCGCTACATAATTTCCACAGCGCTGTCTGACGTAGAGAGGCCTGCTGCGGACGTCTGCATTGAAATGCGGTGGCCCATCTGCGTTGGCATAGCAACAGGCTCCTGTGTCTCCCTTAGTATGATGTTACCCGTGCAACTAACCCACTCCCATCCGCTCCTTTCTGTCTGCTTCTCCTCCTCACTTGAGCTTCTTTTCTGTGCTGTTATCATGGCCTTTCGCTTCCACCTGGCCATTGTCCTCCCGCAACAAACATGCTATAATCTGGATGAAAGTGTTTGTGGAGTGTTTATCTTGTTCAAATGTAATGAGTCAATACTCCTTCCATAAAAATCTGCAGCTCGCAAATTGTTTCTGGAAGAGGGAGATATTTTTAAATGGCCGGTGAGTATTGAACCACATGCTGGAAAAACAGAAGAGAATAAAAGACAATTCATGCAAGGCAATCAAAACAGCGTGTTGAGCTGAACGAGTTACCATTACAATATTTGTTTCAGCACGTAAAATGAATATAGCGAAAAGCATGGGGTGATTTCATATGCAAGACTTGGTCAATACAAAAATGTTAAATATAATTGTTTTTATCATTTAAAATATAAAACATTGCCTTTGCTGTTTATAATGTTTTTCATCTGAACAGAAAGGTAAATAAAGGATGGGCTCACACACGCTTTGGCCGATGCCTACAGGACTGTACGTTGCTGTGGAAACAACCATCACAATTTTACCCCAAAATCAATCATAAGTATGCATGACAAAATTACGATGCCTGCATGCAGTGTGACAGAGCAAAGCTTTATCTAAAATACTAGGGTGTGGAAGACGGAGTTATTCAATATTAATAAATATGTATCTCATGATACACCAGCGATATACAAATAAAAACATACAAATGGGTAACCATACATGTGTCATATAGCGTGACGGTAAAAAATTGAAAATAAACTGTTATTATGTATTATTTATATTATTAATATTTATAAAATCAAACAGCATAAGAGAGATTTATTTTCATTGTTAGCTTTTGTACATTTTTGTTGACACACCGTAGGACACATGTACGGTTTGTGAACAACGCAAATATAAAAAATGTCTATTTATATTTACCTTAAAAATATAAGGGCTGTCAAATCGATTAATCATGAATACATACAATATTTAAGAAAAACTAGTTAATACATACATAATATAAAGGATATTTCAATATAAATGCATACATTTTAAATATTCAAATGCATTTATATAAACATATAAATATACACGGCACACAAACATATATTTACTGTATTACACAGATATTTATTTTGGAATCGATAAATTGTGATAAGCCCTTATATATTTTAAGTAAATATAAATGTAAAGGAAACTGACCACCATTCAGAGTAGGTCTGTGAGGAGGCTTTAAAGGAATACTTTTACTGGCATTACTGTATACATTTCTTTGTTCTGATGAACATAGAGAAAGATATTTGGAAGAATGTCTGTAGCCAAACAGTTCTTGGCCATTGATGAGCATATTAGGAAAAATGCTTTTGATATTTTATGTTCTGTTGATCACGGATATATTCTGAAGAATTTAGAAAAAAGCAAACAGTTCTGGGCACCTTTAACTACCATTTTTATTAGGGACGCACCGATATGTACATTTTGGCCGATAACTGATAATTCTTTAACAATGGAAGCCAATAATCAATGTATTGGCCAATATACAGAATCTAAATATTAATATAACATTTTCTGAGACTGAAAACAAAAGGCAAAAAGTGGACAACTGCTTTATTTGAAAACATTTACTGCAGAAAACAAAGTAACCATTAAATCTATTTTTCTCCCAGAAAATCGTGTACCAAGCCTTCTTAGCACTAGTTAAAAGATTATTTAACTTTAAAACTTTTCTGGTATAATGTTTAGTTAATAAACAAATTATAGATGTTCTTCCAGAGCAACCCAGATAATAGCCACGAGTCTAACAGGTCTCAAGACAGAAAGCATTCAGAGAGCAATCAGCTTTACACAAAATGCTTTGCCTTTAAAATGTACACATTTATAAATATCTACATACTATACTGCACCTACCTACATCAACAATGTTTGGCTAATAACAGTAAGTGAATGATCATGACCGAAAGATAGTGCTGTAGTGGGATTTAACTGTGAGTAGTGTGCAGCTTAAGTGGTTTAACCAGAGAAAATAGTTCATAATTTATAGGCCTAAATGTTAATATCGGCTGATACCGATAACATTAAAAATGACCATTTATCGTCCGATACCGATATGGCCGATAATTTATCACGCATCCCTTATTTAGATTTTTTTCTACTACGGTAGTCAATGATGTCCCATAAATGTCAATTGCTAACATTTTTCCAAATATCTTTCTTTGTGTTCAACAGAACAAGAAATGTACAAAGGTTTAATAAAACACAATTTTCATTTTGGGGTGGAGTATCCCTTTAACTTAAAATACAGTTTTTCTATTCAACTAAAATCCTAACTCAGATCTAGCATATAACACAACTGTGCAAAGCCCAGTGCAGATTAATGTGACACTACAAGTGAGTGAAAGATCACCTTCCCTCACAGGTTTAGACACCTATGCGCTAAACTGCTGATTCCCACTCCTAATCTCCACACATAAGTAAAGATTATAAAAACAGAAAACCACCAGCGATCGCAATTCACAGCATCTCTCAGCGGTCCATGAGCTGCTAGTGGCAGCAAGCTTTGCTTTGCAAATGCTCGCTATATAAAATTCAAAGCCATAACCGAGTCTCTATCTTCTGCATATCAAAACAGATCTTCTCTGATTAACTCCTGCACGGCACTGAATGAGAAACCTCAGCATATGCTGAGAGGGGATTAGTTTGCTCTTCGCTAAAACTCCTGGAAGTTTTTCTTCAGAGGGAGGATTATGTGAAGGTCACTGAGGTACGGAGACGGACGGGGTAGGGCCGTTTCAGCTGTGCCCATCTTTTGAGACTCTCACATCTTGCTCTGCTCTCACAGGACGCCACCAGTCCCGGTAACTGTGGTCAGTCTTGCTCTAGTCTACATTGCCTTAAATCAGCAAAAAGTGTAAGCAAATTTAAATGTATAAACTGAGACTTGGATTACGCTCCTGTGCTTGAGATTAGCATAGAAGTGAGCAGCAATGACATAAGAGCTGTTTTCTCCAGAGATGGAAGCAGAAGTCTGATCTGCCTGAGAACATCCCGGAGCCTAGGATAAACATCAGAGTGCAGACGGCTAAATAAGGCACCTTTACAGCCCTACACATGAGCCGACAAATCTTAAATCCGAAACGCAAAAAGTAACCAAATCTGCATGGATCTGAAGTCTTGCATGTCTTCAAATTGTCATTTATTTGGAAGTAGTGCAACGTTTTACCTCACAATGACTTCATTTTGATAATCTCAAGCCAATCATTGATATTCTAGTTACATTAAGAATATTCCAAACCATTGTTACAGGAATATTTGGAAATATCACTTGATTATTTTGAATGATTCTATCAAAATCCAAACTAGACTTTTAATCTTTAGTCTTTATATTTCTGCAGACTTTTACTTTTACTTCACTACATCCAATGTGAAAGTGGAAAACGTGCTCTCTGCGGTTAATTTCAACACAATGTTTTAATGTGCTGCTTCTTTTAAAGATAAACAGCACATTTTTGAGTTTCAATGAATGATCAAGTTACTGTGTTTTTAACTGTAAGGGAAGTGCAAGGAAACAAAGAAGTAAGGGCCAGACAGATTTGTTCTGATTTTGTTCCAAGTTGTTCTCTTGGAGGGATATATTGGGGTGGGAGGGAACTATCCTTTCATAAAGTCATAATTTATAAAGTA
Source organism: Triplophysa dalaica (assembly GCF_015846415.1). NCBI lineage: Eukaryota > Metazoa > Chordata > Actinopteri > Cypriniformes > Nemacheilidae > Triplophysa > Triplophysa dalaica. The sequence continues at coordinate 11,164,661 of NC_079560.1, forward strand.
AGTAACAGAGATGTGGTTTCTGAACTTGTATTTAGTTTAGCAATTTTTCAAGATGTTGTAAATTTCCACCATTTTATATTTATTAACAATGTCTGCTTCAAATTGACTTTAAATACTTAGTAGATTTAATATAAAAAGTTATTTTGATACTTAAGTACAATATTTATCTACTACTTTAAGACTTTTACTAAGTATTATTCTAAAAGGTTACTTTCACTTCTACCGAAGTAATTCTCTGGCAAGATTTTAATCAAGTATTGCTTTAAGGAACTTTACACATCACTGACTGTAAGTCATCTAATTAGATTTTAGAATTGTATAGATTTGCATTTCCCAAAAATATCACTCTCAAGTCAACTAATTTGAGCCAATTTAGCCACATATATAAAATAAATTATATTTAAATAATATATAATATAGGATTCTCACATGTACCGTATATTTACCTACTCAGAATTTTCATGTGACGGAATTTAAATGATGTACGAACTAATGGGAAACCTACATCTAGTATTAAAATGTCCCATTACAACTAACTCTGTGTATTGCGTTCCCTAAAATGAGTGTCATCTTTGTTTCAAGCATTCTGCGCTGGAAACAAAGTGCTGACATTGTATGAAAGCTTTAATCCAATAAAGACACAAGCATTTCGTAAGAAGGCACATCCCTGTCCAATTCTTGCCATTTGATGTTAGTGCAGCATAGCGTTTGAATGCTTCACAAGGGAATTCAAGGAGGAATAAAAGTCTAGGCTGAAGCACATCTTCTAAAGAAAGGCCTGTGTCATCCACGAGTGTCAATGTGGCCTCTCGGATAACCTCTTTCTGTTTCAAACCCCACAAAATTAACACAATACAGAGACTGCCAGTGATCACAGGCCTTTCATAACATTATAGATGATGCCGAGAGTACAATTCAAAGGAATAGTGCGCCCAAAAATGAAAAAAAACTGCCGTTAGTATTTGTTCGCCCTGATGTAACATGCTTTTTCTCTGAACATATAAAGTGAATTTTCAAGCAGCTCAGGTCTAAATAACAACAGTTTTAGTAGTTAACAAATCTGCGAAATCTTCGAAAAGCACAAGCTTAAGCTGCCCATGCAATGAAGTGCAAGTCCTTTAAAGCACACAGAGCTTTGTGTGATTTTCCCCTCCAGTGAGCTGTTAACTTGACAAGTAGATCAATGACCGAATCATTGAATCAGTGAGTTAAACTCAAGAACCGGATTAGTCAGATTCATAGACGAAACTTATCCAGTGACTCTGACTCTATCCAGCTGTGTGATGATTCTTCAAATCTCTTTTTCGGTTTAATAAAAATACATATACATCTGGCTCGGTACATATTAACAGTATTTTCATTTTTATGTGAACTATTCCTTCATATGGTGCGGACTATTTCCACAACAAAATGGAGTCTGTTTTTCCAGACATCTCTTCTCTTTGGAATGAAGGTATTTAGTAGACAAAAAAAGCAACCAGGCTTTTTCTGGGTTCATCTGTTAACAATGCTTTTATCAAACCTGTTTAATAATTCAAGTATGCCATCATTTTCAGACCCAAACTTCAGCTCCAAGGTGAAAACTAAGACATCACAAATTACCCAGGTGTCTTGGATCTATAAGTCAGACAGACATTTTTTCTCAACATCTTTGACAATAAAAATTGAGTTTATTAATTTACCACCGAGCCCAATACAATACCTGTCCATCCAACGCAAAAACACAGAGGTCCTTGAAACCAAAAAGCCACAGGCTGAACATAGCAAACTACAGCGTTTATGTATTATTTTAAAAGACGCAGTGAGGAAAAAACCATGCATTCTTGTGCCTTTCCCCGACATTAACGAACTTGCCTGCGAGTAGTAGAGAGTCAAGCCTCGCAGGATCTCATACGCTCTTCTCACCCCGACTGCAAAGTTCAATTTATCTTCCCCATGAGCTGTATATTGCAGAGCGCTTTTGCATGACCACTGCCAGCTGCTTTAATCCTGGCCTTGGTTACACTTACTCAGGCTAATTCAGCAGATCTAATTCAGTGATCATTTCAAGCTGCAGGGCCAAAGCCTTGAGCCTCCGGCCCGAGACAACTGGAGAGACCAATCTCACTGTTAAACTCTGATTATAAAACCCCCCCAAACATAACCAGACCTGCAACAAACATCAGCCGGCACACACAGGGCTATTGCTCAGGTGCACTGCGAATTCACCGATCCAGCTTAGTCTTGTTCACGCTATCATTTTAGTCCGACTTCAGTCAGTCAGCAGAACTGCAGTACAAACTGACAATGCCTTTACAAGCAGTGGAAGAATTATGCCACACGCACAGTATATAATGCAATGGCTATCAGCAATTACATATCAGATATGTAAAAAGAGGAATCGTTGGTCTTACCTCCCAGAACTTGCTGGAGAGCTGCACAAGGGAAGAGAAAGAGAGAAAAATAAATCAATCAGCAAAAGCAGAGACTGTTTTTTTAATTCAGACTAAAACTGAAGAGAAGAGCAGACCAAATGTCATTGCTGTTGATAGACTCACCTGGCAATTATTATTACATAAAGACTCACACAACATAACTTGCTGAGGTTTGAGGTTATGTCTGCTATTTAAATAAGTAAAGGTGGTTTGAATGTCAAATCTTACTGACTATTATGAGTTAATGGAAAACCAATTCGATGACAAATATTATGCAGCAAATAAAGCAAAGTATTATTATGAAAATATACTACTATAATATAATTGAATAAAAGCATGTAAAACTACTTGTAATCCCAAAAGCTTTTAAGTCACATTTACTCCCACATTGAAAATAGGACTGACATCATTGACAAAAATAAACAGTAAAATAAATGTCTTGGAGGACAGACAAGCAGTTGGAAAAATAAAAATGCTTTAAAGCATAAATTACATGTTTATGGGCATGTGGAATAATATATAATACTTCAGCAATGCAGTAAGTAGTTGGAAATGTTTTAGAAAAGCTCATAATTGCATCGCTGAGAAGTTTACAGTACTCTCAGTCAACCTATAACATGATCAGACTTTGTGCACCACTTGTTCGAATCATAAATCAAGTTACACATTCAAATTCTTTTGCCATCACTTCAGATATAGAAGACTGGATGATTGGACTCATGGGATAAGTTTCAGTGCCACTCTCTCAGAAACAATGATTACAGCTATAAACAATAGCTCATGAATCTACAGTAAAGTGAATTACTGTATTTAGTAGGGTTTAGTAGGATTTCAACAAAAGGTACTTCACAGTGGTACCTTAGAAATAATATGTTTGGTTCCTCAAAGAACAATTTACTCCAACCACTTATTTCTTTTTAATAGTCTAAAGAAATGTTATACTCTTTTGTTTTCATGGAACAATCCAGCTGAAAAGCGTTTTTCTATGGCAGGGGTCTTCAAACTGTCCACCTTTGGTGAAGGACCCCCTTCTGGAAATACATATCCATCTATATATTTGTATGTACGAAGAAACTGATGTTAGATACATTAGCGTGATATTCTTGTAATGTTGAATTTATTAACTGGAAGAGAAACATTTTCTATTTATTTTACTGCTTTGACATTTATAGTTAATAATTCATAGTTGAATTTTCATGACAGCTTAATAAAGAAAATTCTGCACCATATGCATGAAGGCAATATTATTTAAACACAGCTTTCTCAGAACACTATTAAATACATTTGAACACTTAAAAATGACATAGTAGTAATATTTTTTAATAATGTTTCAATTTACAATTTCTGGGAACCCCTTAAAACTTAAAAAACAATGTTTTATGGCATCGTGAAGCACCTTTATTTTTAAAAGTGTAGATCCTATAAGCTCCCTTACTGCTTCCTGGCTACACTGGAAAGATTATGGGTGTGATTTCAACAAACTAATGTATGCTGCAACTTACAGTAAATGCACTACTAGTCACTTTGAATAATCAAGGTTTTTTCTGCATAGAAATATTGGAGGAGGCTGCCTCCATCAAATTTCGTGCCGCCTCAGTCTCTCGCCGAAATGATGTTTGGAGTCTTACTGTCTTCACAAAAAACACTGCGTGTATTGTGTCAACATGCTGTTATGTGTAACTACAGTTGTGGCATTACGCTATAAAGTGGGTGTTGTTTCATTATCAGTCCAGTGAGGCGCTGAAGAGTTGCAGTACAAGAGCTAATATTTGAATATAGTTTGTTATCATCCTACGGAATATTCTGTGAAAATATAACAATATCTTAAATTTTGACTGAATAATACAAAAATCTTAGTGAAATTAATGCTTGAAATGAATCTTTGATTTTTGTTGTTTAAAAATCAATCCAAGCTCAATTTAAGCAACCAAAGTAGTCAAAAGCTTTAAAGGAATTATTAGGCTATGTCTTGTGGTCCGGATAGAATGAAGCAAAGGTTTTGGATCCGGAATGCGGTCGCCTGTTGAGGATGACTGCTATATAATATACACGACAAGAGGCAAGCGGCAAGGAATTCAACGAGACAAGGTAATCCGACCTAGCAAGGTAACAACAAGGCAACACAGCAAAACGATCTAGCACAGGACAGCAAACACAAGGGGAACTAACAAGGGGTGAATTAACACTGGGCAGGTGAGGGGAATGAAACACTGATGGGAAGCTAAACGAGGAAACGAGGTGGGCGGGGTCAAAGACGAGCTGGGAATGCATGACCATCGTAAACAAACAACAATCATGTGCTTCCAAACAAAACACGTGGGACTGTCATGACCCTGCCACAAGACTAGAAAATCATGACAAGGTGAGGCAGGATCATGACAGGCATAATGAAGTTTCCTACCACAGGGTGCACGTTTGTGTTGTAAAATGCTGCTTTCATAATTAGCTCACTAGGTTTGGAAAAGATCACAGACAAAAAGCAATTTGCAATCAAACATAAGCCTGAGGCAATGGCTGCAGAACCGAAATGGCCAGTATAGCCGTGGTCCTTCCTATTTTTACTTGCATTATTGTTTGTGATGTTACCTTGTTGATCCTATTTTCATTTTCATCTAACCAACATGAGCATATGTGGAGCTAATAGTAAGATTATGTGACAGAAAAGAAAGCTACTTTATAGTCAGCGTGGATATGGTTAACAACTCACACTTCTCTGATTTTATAAATACATTCCTCAAACTCCATACATCAAACTTCATTACAGCTTATAACAAGATTGCTGTGAATGCAGTAAATTCAGCGTGAAAATGAGACATCAAGTTAACTAAAAACAGGTAAATGTGTGCAATGTTCAGTTACATGCGATTGTTTCTCCCTACAGCAGTATATGAAGCATTGTCAACAACCGCATTTAACATCAAAGACAACATACAGCATCGGTCAAGTTTTTAGCATCACATGAAATGTTCCTTGTGATCTTTAAAACTTTTGATCTGAAGGAGACCGAAATATAGTTGTGCAAACATGTCGATTTCTATCATTATGAAATTAAAATATAATGGATGATTTAAAACGCATACGTTGAACCCCCTTTAATAAGTGATCTTAAGCTTTTGACTGAAATATTTGATATCATCAAAAATAATTTCTAATCAAACTTGGAAAATCTATAATAATGCCTCGTGGCTTTTGCATATATGATGCTCAATAAAAGTCAAGTTTTCCAAAAGGACATATGTGAATTTAATGGCGTAATTGAGACACAGGACAGACACGGGCGAGCACCAGGCCAGGCGAAGCATGATATAGTCTTTAGTGTGAAATAATGGGAGTCAGTGAAAAAGTCAAAGACTTGCAAGGTGGAGCTTGTGTGGAGCTGGATGGTCTGGTCGTGGAGGGTGAGTCAGATCATCGTTGCCATTGTGGTAATGAGAAAAAGTAGCTGTGAGCAGGGCTGTTTGCAGCTCTTAAAGGTGAAGGGCAATGATACTCGTTCTGCAGCGCTAATGAGAATGCACGTCTACGTCCATGTGGTTCTTATCTATTAAAAAAGCAAGCCATAGAAATGAACCGTACGCCCAATTAAAGAGGAATCTTTATGGATCCTATTTTGCCATCAGTTGTCATTATGCACCCATGGAGACGTACTAGCATATACAAGTGCACACAAGAGAAAGAGTGCTGATTTATTATCTGCTGACCCCATTTTCGACGCCAAAAAGGAATTCAGGTTTATTTCAGCATAGGTTTACCAGTTGAATTAGAACACGTCTCATATACGAATACACAATATAAACGCCCGTCTCTGAGCACATTAGCGTGCAAAGACAATGTTTGCAGGTGGAGTTAAAAGTACAACAAAAGCCAGGACAAAAGGCGACACAAAACCCACGGCGCAAATGCTGCTCGATTGCCTGAAGCGAGACAGTAAATCTCTTAATCACACTGTGTTTGTGGGAGCTGCTTGCTTGGCTCTGGATATCAGGCCATGCAAAACTGTCAGCCGCCCATAAATCACAAGGGCCGCTTTAACCTTTACAAGTGCTCTCCTCGGCTCCCTCAAATTGGTCACGGCAACAAAGTCCTGGAGAATTGTAATGAAATGAGCACGAGCGTGAGAGCTGACATGGTGACAGCGGCTGGAGCTTCTCAGACACGCCGTGGCTAAACGAGCACGCTAGGCTAACACCATGCGGGTTATTAGCATGATCTCATCCTGTCGGTTTGAAAAGTGGAGCGGCATGTAATCTGTCTCTATTTAGTGGAGTGATGCTAATCCCTTACTTGATCTGAATTGGGTCCTGCAGTGTGAACACAATTGTCAAATATGATGAAGCATCTTGGGTAGATGAAATACTGCACCTAATTCTAGACTTATTTAGAAAACGAATCTTTGCAAACAGCTACACATAGTATATAACAGGTTGTTGTTGATGTTTGGTCTGTAATGTTCATTTAACAAGGAAACCGAAATAAATTAACATCTCACCTGCATCACAGTCACTCACTAGCATCTAATTAACAACTCATTTCGCGTCGTTTTAGTAAAAGGTCTGTTTGGTCATCAGTTTCTACTGTATGTGTTAAAGCTGCAAATTAAGCACTGAAAAATGTACAAACAGAGAAATTGCAGTTTTCCTCTGGAGCATTCGGCTGGTTAGTGAGTGGCAGCTCATGGTACCAACACAGAGAGGCAGAAAATCAATTTTCCAAACTTTCACTTTCCCCACACCTCAGTGATCTAGAAGTCTCAGAAGTCTAACCTGAGTCTCTCGCTACCATCTAGAAACATCTCAATATACTCTCTTTATTCAAAGGGACATAAAAAAGTAAAAAGCATACCACAAATTAACGGCGAAAATGCTCTAAAATTTCAATTAAACCATCATTTAACAAAAAGAAATCACCAAAATATCTTTGTTTTTATAAATATTAACCCATGAAAAAATGGTCTGTACATGAACTTGGTGTGTTCATGTATGATGTTTGGTAACTAAATCGAAGAACGTCTTTCAGATGAGGAATAAATGTTTTGTCTTGTTTTTCAAATTCACTGAACTTCAATAAATATAGCGAACCCATGACAACATTTTGTGATGAAAGTCATAAAAATCACTAGCACACATTCGTCTCTTCGCTTGTGTCGCTGCAGTCTGACTTTGTTTTCGACTATAAGAAACTAAAAAATGCAAAGCCACAGGCAAAGCAGAAAATGCACTTGAGTGCACAGGAACGGGATTTGGGGCGTCGTTCCGAGGTCTAAAAGCAAATCTGACAAGCTCCAACAAGCTTCTTTTATTAAACAAAGGAAGCAAATGCAAGCAATATATCTAACACAAAGATCCTTTTTCCACTGAGAGGGAGAGCTGGCATTTATTGTGACCTTGCAAAGACTCGGTGCAAAAAATCAGGAGGTGTGTAGACTGATCTTGTGGACCTGTGATAACACATTGTTCAAGGGATGGAGGAAAATGAAATGAACAGGAATCATGAGGGACGACACCAAGTGGAAATGTTTTTCATTAATTTTCATCAATTGGTGTTTCTTTACTGACATGAAATAAAAAATTCAATGATTTAATTTAATAAAAATAAGAGAGAACCTTTAACATTTCGGTTCCTGTTTTCCAATGCATATTACACCAACAAGCATTAATCATTGTGATAAAGAGCTATTACTGGTTAACTATAGATGAGCTTTAAAGGAAACATTCAGCTTTAACCTGTAACATTTACATTTATGCATTTGGCAGACACTTTAATCCAAAGCAAGAGTGCATTCAAGCTGTACATTTTATCAGTATGTGTGTTTCCTGGAAATCGAGCGCATGAGATGACAGAATACTCTACCAGTTGTGCTGAAGGGGAAAAGAAGATTCCAAAAATGTACCCAAGCTCTCACTAGGACAGTACCCTTTAATATGTCCTAACATTTCTCATTTAGGTTGAGATATGTATATATTGGTACCAATATGTACATTTAAGGTACTAAAATGCACTCTTCAGGTGTACTTTTTTAAAGGGAAGTGACAGCTAGGGCACATATTTTAACCAGTTTTTTCTGACAGTGAACAACACTAAACAAACAACGAGAGAGAACACAAAAGCAACAAGGCTCTTAAAAATTATGAAAATGTCTACTACAAATTGCACTTCTCATTGTTTTTATGAGTTACTGCCGCCAAACTAAAAAATATAAACACAAACATCCCTTTAAAATAAACAGCATTGAGACTTGTCAGAGTAGGAACAAATGGGCTGTGATTTCACAAGAATCACGAAAAAAAGACATTGACTTTCAATGCTTACACCATTCCAGGGTATCTAGTGGTCAGTTAATGGGACAGTTCACCAACAAATGACAAATCTGTCACTCCCCTTCTTGTCATTTTAAACCTGTATGACTTTCTATCATCTGCAGAACACAAAAGAAGATACTGTATGTTGAAGAATGTACTCAAAACAACGCCAGTTCTCATTCACTTTTGTACAGACACACAACCAGTGCAAGTCAATGGGCACCATCAAAATATCTGTAGAAGAAAGAAAGTCATGCAGGTGTGAAGCGGAGGATAAGTGAACGATCATTTTTGGGTGAACTATCCCTTTAAAACTCTTTCGCAGGATTTTGCATTAAAACCGGTTGTGCAAAAGTGGCTCAAGTGTTTAAAGAATTCACCCTTGAGTGTGTTGCGTTGCAAATGGCCCCGGTGCACAAATGGACAAGGCAGCTAAAAAGGTACTTTTCTAATTATTTGCTGAATTGTTGCCTAGCGCGCGAGCCATTATTTGACTTCTTGTGTTCTCTGCCAAGCACGACAAACTACGGCGCTGATTACCGCACAAGCGGTTGCTGGCAGAAACACGCGAGCCCTTAGACGGGTGAACGATAGCTAACCTCGCACGCCTGCGCTTTGGCCCCACAAGAATTTCAAAACGGAAAGACAGCAGCAGATGCCCGACGGAGAAGAAAACACAGGCGCGCTGATGTCCTTGGCACACACTTCTCGCCGTTGTTGAGGGCACCATGGACTAATTTGTATTGATAAAAAAAACTGACTCCCAAGTCTGCATTATTTAAACAATGGTAGTGAACGGCCTTGCTCTCATAGTCTAGTCTAGTTCCCTGCACACTTAAAAGAACATCGCTGTGAACTGAGTCCCTCCCGCCAAGCAGAGACACCACAGAAGGGATGGAATCCAATAGTTCATGAAAAGCTTTGATGCACACTGGACACATTCACAGCATTGCTCTTCGTTTTGTTAAAACAGCCAGACTATAGTCGTGGGCGGTATGACCAACAACTCATACCAAAATAATACTATAATTTTACAATATGGTTTGTTTTTCCTGGAAATTCAACCACAAAACGGCTTCTATATCACATAACGTACACTAGTAAGATGTTTGCCTTCATTACAAAATAAGCTACATGTTATATAACACTTGAGCTAAAAACTAATTACAAGCCTTATTTGGATGAGTCACATTCAGAATTGTTGTAAAACAGCTGACATGTGAACAGTTCATGAACACATCCAATAATAAATGTGCCAAGTTGTGATGTTGCTTGGCAACCGTAAACAACCTACACTGAGCAGCGTGGCAGGATGACTCAAATTTAAATTGCTCCCATTATAATCAAGGAAGCTGTCTCTACCGGATTCATCCATCTGAGACAGTTTGAAGAGTAGACTATAGTTTTGGTGTCAGGTTCTTAAATCAGCCAAAATGATACTGTGGTTTAAAAGACAAAGCAGAATTTACACACATTTGTACTGTCGCAAGGTATATAAAAACCTTCTTAGCCATTTGAAAAAAACACAAATTCAGCTCTGGCCCTTTTTTTACCTGATTTTAAGAGTGCCCTACCCACATATGTTGGAGTACATTGATAAAAGTGGTCGCATTTCACAGAAAACCCTCTCAATTTTAAGGATGTGACTAGTATTCTGTTCTGAACATTATTCGTATGATTTTCACAGGGGATGTATGTTTCAACTGGTTTTGGCATGACGAAATAAGACCTTATTATATAGTTTTATCTAACATAAATGTAGAATTGATGGGACTAGTAAAAAATCTTCAGGTTCTTAGCTTTCAAAAGATATAAATGTTTCTAGTTTTGTGCTAATACAACACAATGTTGATGTACATTAAAAGGGAAACTTCTGCCATGAATTACTCACCCTCAAATCGTTCAACAACCCTATGACATCCATTCATCTTTTGTGTTCAACAGAACAAAAAAAGATACAATCCTTTTTCCTACTATGGTAGTCTATCATGTCCCAAAAATGTAAATTGCTAACATTTTTACCTTTCTTTACTTGAAAAAAGAAAGTTCCTCAAATCAGAAATTGAAAGAGGTTTGGAACAACTTGAGGGATTTTTGGTGAGAGTATCCCTTTAAATGATGACGAAATAGAAACTTGAAGATTTTGCTTAAATCCTATAAAACAAACCTAGAAATCTCACATGCTTTGAGAGTTTCAGATGAGACTTCATCAACGTCTCAAACTATGCTCAGAACAGCACGCTAGTCTTTAATCAAAAGTCGATGCTAATTTGTAAAGTTAATATGATCCGGATTCATTTTACAGCCCTTCCTGTGCATCAACAATTGCCTCATCTGTGTTTATTTTTATATCTCCATAGTTATATTAAGAAAAACACCTGCAGCACAGTCGATACTTAAACGAAACATTACTGAGAACTCCATTAAGTCTCACAGAATAAAAAGAATAAAAAATGTATCCGGGCACCACAGAGCCCCAACACACTATACAAACAATACAAGTAAAAGCTTTTCTTATGTGAAAGCATATCAAAGCACCCAGATAATGAGGAACACTTGGGCCTGCGTGTGTGTGTTTATGCTTATGTACCTTTTAAAGTGGCAACGGTATTGATTTAAAGAGCTCCCGTCAGACCTGCCTTAATGCTGTATACAGTGCCAGAACACTTGCCATACAGCATCTGACCAGCACTGCAGTTTTCATCCGCTTCTCTCATGTTAGAAGTAGACCTCATTAGCACGGCTGATGCGGATGCAAAAGAAAAGATGCACACACAGAAGAAAGACGGGCTGCTGATATATTGCTTTGGCCTAGATTTCCATTCTGGTGAGGGCAGCCTTAATTGATACTGACGGCCCCTTAGCTTTAAGGGTAAATGGCGTCAAAATTTCACATTGGAGGCTTAACAAGGCCACTGCGATGGAGACCACTTGCCTCCCCGAGTCTAACCATACTGTTAAATATGAAAGGACGTGCGTGTAATTAACCGCCACTGTTTGATGAGTCTCGTCTAATTCCTCTGAGGATTTACAACATCAATACTTAAAGAAATAATAATTACACTCTGACTCGCAATTATCTATGCATTCTCTTTATTAATATTCAAACGGCCCTTTCTGTTTGATATGCAAGTCACGCGTTCGACGGCTAATCCCTGGAGTGCCGGCAAAGACTTAAGGTGTGAGAAAACCACTTGTTCCCTTTAAAATTGTCCTTTGCCTGCGTCAAATCCAATTTGCCCTATCAACTTTCAATATGAATTATTTGCTGTTCCTGCTGTCTGGCGACTCTCTTCTTTTGAAGCTCCGGAATGTTTCATCTCAATTCTGAGTGTGCTCGCCGGTTTCTGCCCTCCGTCGCGCCGCCGCATCCTATGTGCGAAGGGCCAACGCCCCGCCGACTCTGCGGTGGGTGACCAGAGACTGCATTAGGTAAAAAGCCAAGCGTGAGCTGCCACTGTCTCTCTCCTCACTTCCTGTTTAATTAGAGGGAGAAACAGGCCAAATGTATTTTCTGTATGAAGTCATGCAGATTTGGCCTCGGGTTTAACGCTCGCCACCGTACGACAGGCTGTGACTTCTCTGAATGGCTCAGACGTCGCTGAGTGGCCCTAATTAGTCTACATATGTCACCTAGATCTGTTTCTATGGCGAATCGCTGTCCCGTGCTCCAACACATGCCGTGTTTTCATCAAATTAGTGGGGGAAGATGGTACATATGTAGAAAAATGGTACGCCGCTATAATTACAGCTGCACAATTCAGCTAGTTCAGCCTTTCGATGCTGCAGGTCTATAAAGCAAGGCGTGATATTGTGCTACAAACCACAAATGAAATGCTCGAATATGATTTATTGGTGCTTTCTGTTTGGTTTTCTGTAATAATGGAGCTAATATATTAAAGATGTCTTATGGAGATAGGGTTGACATGAATATATGACTTATTGCTTGTGCAGGTAGAGAGAGATAATACGTCAGGTTTTGCTGTATCGTTCAACTTTATATCTGTATATTTTAACTTATTGCAAAAGTTGATTTCATTTCGCTCTGCGATATCATGGAGGCTCAATATAAACGCAAAAAGAAACCGGTCGGCGCGAGCCTGATATCAAGATACAAGTAATGTGCCGGCCTCAGCTTACAGTCTCATGTGCTTTCATGGCTTTTTATTTTATGAGATATTGATTCTTTATTTACAGTGACCGTACAAATAAATGGTTTCTTTAAACAGCAGTACACATGCAAACCCTCTGAACCTGATCTAATGAGATCTGTGTCCAAACTCATTAGCTGTCAATTCTCAAGCCCTTTTAAGGCTAAATGCACTCTAAAACACCCTCTTAGTACGTTGTGCATTAGCATGACTGTATCACCCAATTGTCCTAAAAGTATTAACATTCTTCTGCAGGTGGTTTCCAAATGTTATGATTTTAGCAGTCAGACTGTGGTTTAAGTGCAATGGAAGACAATAAGAGAAAAACACACAAGCAAATGATTAGAAAAAGGCACGCCAGATCAGCTAATGGTTAATAATTCCCATTTCCAGTGCCCTTACATTTTTTACTTAAGAGCAAACATTTAACCTTGACTGCTCAGTGCATTATCCACTACCTTATTTGCATAGAAGAACATCTATACTGTGTGAAGGCCCATCATCTTGCTTACCTTCACTGCAGTATTTCCCTTTGTAGCCAGTATTAGAGCAATCGCACAGCACCTCGCTTTCTTGAATCGAGCAGCGTCCTCCGTTACTGCATGGATTTTGTTTGGTACACAGATATTCCAGATCGTTCTTCACCCCTTGGCTGTCCAGGAGGACAGGAGGAGTCTCCCCTAACTTAAGGTTGGCGATCAGACCTCGGAATGGCGGCTCGTATTTGACCGTGCTGGACGTGAGGGCTGAGAGACGAACGTCCGGCGGAATGCCACCCACATATAAATCGCTGGCTACCATCATCTCCCTACGTTTGGACTTCACTTCCGCCATCTTGGACTCCCCGTCCATCACCAGAACGGTCTCGCGATAGTTCCTCGTGAGCAGGATGCGGTGCCAGCGCTCGTCGTTGACGTGCGTCTCCATGTGCAACGAGGCCGGCTCGCCGCAGTGGATGGCGAAGCGCAACTGCAAGCGACCGTTGTTGATCAGTAGCTCCAGGAAATCGCAGTTACCGCCGTCGTCCATGTACAGCACCACCGCCTTGCTGATGTTGGTCTTCATGGTGAAGCTCAGCTCTCCGGTGGCACCCGCTTGCCACGGCCCGTAGCGGACCCACTGACCCGGCAGCCCGTCGAACTCCAGGGCTGAGGTCAGCGAGACGGCCACGATCAGCCCCGCCAAGACCGAGCCCGCCGACAACCCTGCACTGCACCTCCACTTTCGCATCATCATCTTCCGAGCGTGCTCCTAATCCTTCTTTTCAAATGTTCCGTTTCTCTTAATCCACAGCTAAAGAGAGATTTATTTCCAGTCTGGAGTATTAATTTATCCGGCTTTTTTGAAAATAGCGTTGCAGATATAGTAAGGTCCCAGTTTTTCAAAACCCCGCAGTATTTAAGAGTTTCTTTTCACTTGAATCTCCATCTTGATTCTCCTCCGAGCATCTCCATTGAGGAATACTTCTAGAATCCAAGAAAAAAACCTCACACGGTACTTAGTGCTTTGAAATCTAAAACTGTGCTAAAAATCTGGTTGACTCGACATGTTAAAAGACCGATTTATGCATCTCACCCTCTGGTTAAAGTAGGATTAGAGCTGCGGTTGTATTTAGCTTTTTGTGGGTAGTAGGTCAAATACATGATTTCCTTTTCCCCAGAAAACCTCAGCTCCTCCAGAGAGGTAAGTCCGCATTCCACTGAACAAGCGATGAGTCGAACAGCCGCTGTCGGAGATCCTTTATTGAAGAGGCATCTGAAAGTCAAAAAGAGACAGAGTGTTAATTCATGACCACAAACCCGACGCTCACTAATATCTTGTTTCAAACTTGCGCACGCCACAAACTGCCAAATATCTGCGTCTTAAATCGCATCAAAGATCAATCGTTTATGAGCTTTTATTGCACATTTCCATTACCAGGCCAGTTTGATCACAAAATAAAAATGTGGGCGTGTGATTCCCCCAGCTTGGATTCTTTGAGGATAATGAAATCAATCTTTAATGCACTTTGCACTGTAACAGACTGGGCTACTTGACAGTTTCCCTCATTCGCTTTGCAAATTTGCTGGTTCACAGATGAATATTCACAAACCGGCTCGCAGCTAGTATTTTAAACAGCTCCGAGCCCCCTGAAGCCTTCTCAGTCAATCAACGCCTCTTTCCTGCCCCATATAGCGACTAAGAGTATAACTGCTTTGGTGCGGCAACCTACTAGAGAGACAGACACATGTAAAAGTGGCATCACCAGAGTATCATCATATTCGTTCTGCATGCGGAGGAATGCCACAGAGAACCTCTCAGCCCTGAACTCTCCGGTCTCATCATCAACCGTAAACAGAGGTGCTTTAGTGGTGGAAGCGGTGACACTTAAACAATATGCACTCCGAACGCATGGAAAAGTTCATTTGATCGCAGAAAACACAAGCTTAATTTCCCATTTGCTTCTAATTCATCACTGTGAATGTGCACAAAAGGCCTTTGCAAAACAGCCTATCGAAACCTTGGAGGAAAAAATTGGGGGGAAACAAAGGCATCTTTAGGGTCATTTTCTGCAAGTAGAGTTAAAGAAAGGTTTATAAAAGATGAAGATTGATACAATTTGAAAGTACTTAAAAGGCTAACAGCAGTACTGGATCTCTTTAAATTCTTAAAAAGCTCTTGTGACAGATTAGTTCTCTTATGTTTGTCAAAGGATTAGCGACTAAATTTCATAATGGCAGATCCATACAGCACTGTGCAATAATGTGCTCACATGGGAGGGAGAGCAGAAATATGAAGCATAATTGGAATGAAAAGTAGTTCAATTTAGATCAAATTGGCACTCAATCCTTTGCTGTTCCAAATATATCGGCCATGTAATTCAGTTTTAACGTGGCAGACAGACTGCTCTGCACGAGGAAGGATCATTTCTTACCGCCGTATGCATTGCTCTGAATTGACAGTGTCTTTATTGTCTAAGTAACAAAAACCACTGTGGGCGACATAAATGTAGTGTATCTCAAAAACACATCATGTCACGTTATATCAGCACACCCCAGCGTGTCTCGGGTGTGTGCCGTTCTCATTTGTAAGTGAATAGATGCACTCTAGGTAAATGTATGCATGCTTTTAACGGGCTTGGTAAACCGGTTGGAAATCCAAACAGAAACTGTTTCTCTAGTTCTCGCAGTGCGGTCATCGTCATTAAGGTCATTATCTGCCCTTGAGCATGATGCGTGACTACAACACAGTGCATAACAATGAAGAGAGCAGGAAAGGCAGCCCTGACAAACAATTTGGTGTATTTGTGCGCTATCCTGACAGTTAGCGAATCCTCCCTTGCAATTTACTCCCTAGCAATGTTTTACCGTAGACTTAAAGCGCTCGATACTTACAGATGAAAGCCCAGTTCCCAGGTCAACGTGCTATCTGAGCTACCAACCAAATAGAATTAGCCATGCTTTCTGCTCCTACATTGGCTGGTAATGGACAGCATAAGGATGCACTGAGGGCACTTTAGGGAGGGAGTCCGTGGTGCGAATGTACAATTAGCACATACGCAACAAAACGCCCCCTGAATACATGAGCGTCTTTTGTCGAGTTTATATTTAAAGCTCACACTTGAATTACTGCATTCATATTCAATTAACCATTGCGGTTCTGCCTCGCATTACTTCCTCTTGATGTGTCTTTTAATTAGCCAAATCAAATCTACTTGATTAAAAAGTGTCCTCCCCCTCCACCTACACTCGAGAAATGGTGGTTCCAGAATAATCTGCCCTTTTTGGTTGTTGCTGAATAGTATGGAGAACTGTGGTAAGCAGATACGTCTTATGGTGATGAAATGAAGGGTTCGGTGCTCTCATAACCCCAATGGGTCACCAAGTCGACGAACAACTAACTGGTCTATTGGTGAAACGGTTTATCTACATTCTATATTATGTGTTTTATGTGCTCAAGTTTTGTTTTTATCAGCATTTCTGTATGTTTGTATCGTGGAAATTCTGTTGAATTCCAACAAAAACAGACCACAGGAATGACATTAAGCAACACAACAATAATGTCAAAGACTGAGAGAATGCCAAGAGAGAAGAGACATGAAAGCTGTAAAATAAAAACCAGGCTTAATCAATCCATCCTTATATTAATTTGTGAACTGATTCGTAAAAACAAAGTTATTATATTCAAGCTATCCATTTTATCATTGGGAAACATACCCAGGAGCATACTAATAAAATGCGATACTAATCAAATAAACTTGCTTATTTAATTATTTTAATAAATACCACAATTTAAAAATAGTAAAATTAATGGTTGATTATAATATACACATATATACAAGAATGTACACATTATACAATTAATATATAATAAATTAATGTATCATTTTTAGAGTTGATGATTCAAAAACATGATGTGTAAATGTAAAAAAAAGTCAATCCAAAACCCCTTTATTTCATTTCACTACACTGTGCTATGTTAAGCTGTTTCTCAACACATAAAACACCCTCCGAGAAACATATTTGATCATTTACTTGAATGCATTTATCTATCTATAATTTATGCCGCATGAACTTGGAAAATATGTATTTTTGAACATCCCTACTCCACATGAGGTGAGAATACTGAGATATGCAACTAGCCAGAAGAAAGATGTCAGTTTGCAAATATGGCACATAGGCTGCTGTCCTTTTAGCACCACAGATAGAAGCCAGCAAACATCAGCACCACGGACAGCACACTGACCCACCATCAGTGAGAGCTCCAGGCTTGGATGCAAGATCAGTAGAGCGGCATAGGATACAGCTGAAATCCTATTTAAACAGAAGCGTGTGAGGCTCAGAGGGAAAGAGCTATGAGCTTAAAGTCCCAGATGATTGGGCTAACTCAACCTGTCTGTGATGGAAGGGGGGTTCAAAGCCAGAGCGGGCATAGACTAGCAAACTCTTTAACATGGTTTCTGTAATCTAACACCAACCGGACAGCTGCTCCAACCCATCTTTGTGGAAAACCTGCCTTTTCACTTTGAAGTCACGTTGGAGGTGGGAATACATCATAGGTTTGGGATATGGCTGGCTCGTAGCTACTGAAGTGTTTATTTTCTTATCTTTCAGAGAATAGCAGCGAATAGGCCTGCTAATTATGTGGAGAATTCGGGTCTTATTAAAGCTCAGTGCCTTTGTTTTAATATTGTGTGGTGGTAAACACACTCTGCAAACATCAGTAGTTATCATCAACATGCAAAGCAAGGAGAACAAGTGTTTAAAATATGCGCAGCAGAAAACTGTGTCTATGAAAGCTAGACGGAAAAATGTAAAAAGATATACTTTCGTTTATTTACACTCTCAGGGTGCTTTTGACAGTCGACTTGAACACAATCACAGAGACTCGAGGATTGTCAAGGGAAAATCATGGACGAATGTGATCTTCATAAGAATTCGTAAATAGGTTCTTCTTAATGTAGCTGGAAGAGTGCGCCTTTTCTGTGAATACAGAGGGAAGCTGGTGATTCCACTGGAGTGCAGCAGGAGATGTAACGCCCCATTAAAAACATGTGTATGTGTAAATGTGGGACGGATGGGAGGAGGAGAGAGGAGAAAGGAGGGGGTGGATGGAGAAAAGGTGGCATAGCTCTGCACTAAAGTCCCTGGAGGCACAACTAACATGTACGATAAAACGTGAAGAAAATCCGACAGTTAATCAAAAACAGCTTTAATTGCACAGGTGCCCGAAATGTTTACGACCTTTTCATGCATTTAATGCGACAAACGCAGATGCTGCTGAGAACAGTCGTGACATTTCGGGACTCGGCAAGTGTGAATGACAAAATAATCAAGAAGAATCTCGCGGAATGTGGAGGAGGGAACGAAGGTAGGTGGAGCCATTTTGATAGACGCGTGCCTCTGCTCCAACGACAGCTGCGGAGTCCACTCAGTGACAAATTGTCAAGCACATAATCGCAGGGTAAAACACACAAGATCTAATTACCGCACATTGTCTGAGTTTCCCCTTCATTCGATCTTGCAGGTGCCAGAAATAATTGCCGTGTCTGAAAAGCAAAGAGTAGGCAAAGGCAAAACGGAAAAATGCGCTTTCCTGTCTTTAGCTCTGGCTGAGGGTAATGGAATATGCATCACTTAGACCACGAAGAGGCAACTGTTGTTTTAAAACCCCTCCAGTAAGAAACTATTGAGCTGTGAGGGTACCACAAGTATGCATGCGTTTGTGTTTTTCTGGCATATTGCGGAGTAGGCAAAAAACGCAGCTTGGAATATCTGCTGTGTCATTGCGTTATCTGATTTGCCATTCTGTCTGTTTTTCCAGCAAGCCTCAGTGGTTTGGGAGTTTAGTGACAGTTAGAACGGGGGTGGTCATGATGTTGCGTGCCGGGAGAGGAAGTGAAAGGAATGGAGGGGAATGGAGGACACTGTCCTGGCTGGGTGGATGGAGAAGCCCTGGAGACCCGGGTATGATGTACTGCTGTGCAGAGCAGTGAGAGAGTGAAGAAGTCAGGGCGTAGCAGATACAGCATGTACGCCTGCAGTCCTGCAGGACCGTCTCATTTGTTTGCAATCAATGCTAGTGTCCAAAGGGAGGTCTGTCCTAACGGAAATAAATAAAGATGCATTCATGTTGAGGATGATATGGCACAATGCAGATCTACAGTGTGAAAAACAAACAGAAACTTTTGTTTCATGATTATTTTACAAAAGCTCTAAGGAGAAATTGTCATGTTTTTACATATATACATACAGTTAAAACGTGTACCATTTAAAGCCTCAATCAAATCAAGATTGAAGGTGTTGGCATATATTGTAGATGTCATTGTACTCATTGTCTTTCTCATCCGGGACAGTTAACAATATAAATAAAATGATGACTCATCCTGCACTACACAGATTTGAACCAATCAAATGCTCTTTTGAAAAGAAAATGTCCCTCTCACTAACGGCACCTGTAACTGACTAGTAGCAAATAGTTGTAGCTAACGCCCATCATCTATGTAAATAAACAGAGACTCAACCATCTGGGGCCCGTTTCAATAAGGAAGTTCAACCAACACCGAGTTAAAATCTGAACTCTGAGTTGATTTACTCAGAGAATCGCTACTCTGAGTTTTCAGTTTCAGAACAGCTGATTTGAGTTAGTTCAATCAACCCTGAGTAAGTTCACTCTAGGTTACGCACGTGCAGCATGGCGATGAAAAGCCATCATCAATTGAGTGAAGATAGCACGATTCACCATGGCAACGGCACGTGACAAAAAGCGCTCTGTTTATTTCTCGCCAATCGAATTGAAGGTACTGTTACAAGCGTAAGGTGAATATTAAGAAAAAAAGAGCAACACAGCCACAGCAGCAAAAGAAGAGAGTTGGTATGGGAGAAAAGTGCTTCACTTGTTAATGCGCCAGTTTATATGTCAATCACTTTTATATTTATTTTGTTGAAACTGTGAAAATGCGAATTATATTTTACTCTCTCGCTCTCATGTAGGTGCTATCCTTCTGCAATAAAAAGATCTTGGCAGCAGCTGAATATGAAATATACGACGGCGTCGTAAAAAAAAAAAAACATTTCGAGAATAAAGTCGAAATGTTACGAGAATAAAGTCGAAATATAAAGTCAAAATGTTACGAGAATAAAGTCGAAATGTTACGAGAATAAAGTCGAAATGTTACGAGAATAAAGTCGAAATATAAAGTCAAAATGTTACGAGAATAAAGTCGAAATGTTACGAGAATAAACTCGTAATATTTTGAGAAAAATAACAGAATTTCTAGAAACAATGGATGTGGAGGATTTGGTTAAATCCTACTTTAGATTATGATTTAGCAATAAGGAAATTCTTTGTCTTTTGGCGCATCATCACGGAGTTATAATCAGTAAAAGGACACTGCAGCGGTTATGTAGGAAACTGAATTTATTCAGAAGAAAAAATCTGACATGAACTACGAATTAACTCACTGATTCAGATGACGTGCTCAAACATAACTTCAACTCTTAAACTACAACTTTCACGAAAATAAAATACGTATTACGACGAGTTTATTCTCGTAACATTTCGACTTTATTCTCGTAATATTGAATTTATTTTATTTTTAACGTGCCACTAAAACGCCGTCGTAGAAATACAATAACATCATTTATTCAGGAAAGTTTAAAGAAATAAAATGGTCTTGCTAGTAAGATGCCTGATTGCGAAATGTTAAATATACTTCTTAAACTGGCCATAAAAGTTAAGATAAAACGTCCAAACGGGGCCTCACAATTCTCTCCCGACATAAATATAATTCTCTGCGAATTAATGCAGCTTCCTCTTCTATGGGTTCCTAAATAAACAAACATGCTATTTTAAGTTCTGTGTGACAAAATAGAGCGCGATTAGGAACACGAATCAATAAACAAATGACGTATGCAATTTCAACACCGCTCGCGCTTCGAAAAGGGGGCGGAGATTATAACAAACCCTGGGTTTGCGGAATAAAAGCTGCTCCCGACCAGGTTAGGTTCACGGAGTAGGTTACTCTGGTTACTCTCTCGGAGTATAAGATACCTCGATTTCTGAAATGGGCTTGACTTACTCCGCGGTCGCGGGTTTGACATACCTCGCGTTCTGAAACCAAAAACCCTGAGTATTCCGTTTTCTGGGGTTGACTTACTCTGAGTTTGCACTTACCCTGCTTTCTGAAACGGGCCCCAGGTGCCCCGCATAAGTTTCAAAAGATAAAGACGTCAACACAGTATACAAAACTGCTCATCAAGTGAATTAATGATGTCTTTAACAAACCAGCAAGAGAGCACAACAGTAGGGTTCCGGAAGGAAAATAGTTTTTTTAATGATAATCGACAAACATTTTAAGGCAAAGTTGTAATTTTGTTAGTCATAATATCAGAGCTGGTTGACTTAATTCACAGCTTTTAACTTTTCAGTGATGAATTTTCTGATATCCTCATGGAGAAAACAAATAAACACAGAACAAGCAGGTGGCCACTGTTTGCGCTCCACTGCGATGCATGTGTCATTCTCTGGTGAATCTTGTCTGGCGGTTAATGGACACGAATGAACCTCTCTATTTCTAATTCAATCTATATATATCCTCAGCGCGATGTGATGGATGACAGGTGTGAACCGGGGCGGCCCTCAAACAGAATCAAATGTAAAGGAAATCAATACGCTGAGAATCAACAACAGTGAATGAGGGGTGACAGTCTTTAGTTAAGCTCTTCAGATGCCTGCGACTGATGCTTCTCTCTCGGCCCACGCAATTCCAGAACAACAAACTTGCTCTGCTCATCCCTGTTTTTTTACGCTAACCACCTGTGACAACTATGACACAAGCAGTCACATTAGCGTACCACTTCGGTTTGTATCCTGTGCAATTTACCTTCTTCTGTGTATACCGAAGTGACACGGCGGCATTATTTTCCCCTCCGCGCACAAAGCCATGTATGTGTTCATGAAAAAACACGCACACAAACCGTGCGCCCAAACCTCTGATGTCACTGCAATTGATAACATCTGTCTGACAAAAGCATGAGAAGAGAAATCACATGCGATGTGTGCTTCAGCTTATATCAGTAAAAAAACTATATGACACGAATTACATTTAGTAGCTAAACCAGATCTGACGGGTGGAATTGCTTGAGCCACTTTAAACCCACCCACCCACCCCTGTTAACACCCCATATGCCACTGGGTCTTTAAGATCCTAGATCCATTTTAGGGCTGCATGCCTCCGGCTGTACCCAGGACCCGGCACCCTATCTCTGGACTTAGTGGAAGTGGATAAACCCTGAAGCAGTGGTGAATGAAAGAGTCATGCAGAGGCGGATGGAGCCCAGGAGAGCAATTGTACACTCTCTAGACACAAATGTGCTGATACAGGCCATTCGATGGTCATACAGATGCTGACATACATACAGAAATAAGCACAAATCGGTGATGGAGAACTATACAGACGTACAACGCAGAAAGACTGAAAAGACACATTACACAACCGAAAGCAGACTGAAAACTAGGGTTGAAATATGGATGCCAACTTGTTAAATGTTAAAGCCAAAAATTCTGTCATAATTTACTCATCCGCTTGTCATTTCAAACCTTTACGGCTTTCTTTCTTCTGCAGAACACAATAGAAGATATTTTGAAGAACGTTGGTAACCGATGAGCCCCGGCACCTATTCACTTCTATTGTACGGACACAAAACCAATGCAAGTGAATGGGTGCCAGTAAACAACATTCTTCAGAATATCTTCTTTAAGAAAGTCATTCAAGTTTGAAATGACAAGACAGTGAGTAAGTTTTGACAGAATTTTCATTTTGGGGTGATCTAGCACTTTAATTTAACCATCAATAACATTTTAAACACGAAATGCAAATCACTTAACACATTAAAGGCATATTCTTAAGAAATGACACTAATGGTATTTTCATCCTTATACATTGTGAGACAGCTATACGGTATGTGAATACATTTTATCTGTGTTAAGCATAAATCAACTAGTTTTTCAATTCATTCAAGTTCCTATTCAGACGTCCTTCTAATATAAAAAATAAATAACTAGGGCAGGGTGATTTTCATTATGTTTGGTTCCGATTAATGCTTCCAGAACGTCTGCCTTTCTGAGCTGATGCAGAACATTTCACTGACAGGTTTCCTGTTAGTGATTCTACAGGGACACAGCAAAAGAAATGATGTTTTAGCTGAGTTTACAGTCTGAATTCAAAAACAAAATTGAACACACAAAGTAATACCCAAAAAATTAACAGGAAGACATCTTTCTTTAGATTTTCTATCATGATTTTACTGGTAGTATGCAACAGCAAACATGCAGCACAACCAGTGTCATTTGATTTGAAGAATGTGGGTAACTGAACATTGACAATAATTCATTTCAATTGCACAGACACAAAACAATTGCAAGTCAATAGGTTAGGCCATTGTTTGTTTACCAATACCAACATTCTTCAAAAGGTCTTCTTTAGTGTTCTGCAGAAGAAAGAAAGTCATACAGTTTGAAGTGAGTCAATTATGACATTATTTTCATTTTTGGGTGAACTATCCCTTTAACTTTAGTATTTTGTAGTGTATAGATAAAGGTTTACTCCACCCAAAAATGAAAATTCTGGTTGTTTCAAATCTGTATAAAAGTCTTTGTTCTGTCGAATGCAAAGAAAGACATTTGGATGAATGTTAGACATTTTCTCTTCAGTTTTTTTTTATTCTGTTAAAAAAAAATTAGATATCTTGAGGAATTTAGGAAAACAAACAGTTCTGAGCACCTTTGAAAACCAATCTAATTTTTCCTACTATATGACCTACAATGATGTCCCAGAAGTGAAAATGACTAACATTCTTCCAAATATATTTCATACAAGTAAGAAATGACATGAGGGTGAGTAAATGATGACAGAAATAACATTTTAGGGTGAACTATCCCTTTAATCCAATAACAAAAAAACAAGAATTTAGAAAGAAAAAAGCTAAGAGAGATGACTACAGAATAAAAGCTTTATTAAAATACAACATGGTGGCTTAATTCTACAAGTATTGTTTGCAGAGAGGCAGGAATATGGAACACACACGCGCACACACACACACACACACACACACAAGCATTGTGAATAGATAGCAGTACACACATTCAGTGCATAAAGTCAGAGCAGATGACAGTGACTAATGGCCATAGATGGGATGGGCCCAAGCTTTCGGGAGCAATGCCATGCGTGATTAATCAAAACACTGCATATGTAAGGAAATCTTCATAGCCACAATGCATGACCATCTATAGAGATTTATGCCATACACCATGAGTTCAGAGAGCAGGGTTAACGCCAAAAAAACAAATGCCATATTTTAAAGGGAAACCCAATGGGGAAAACTAAACAAAAAAGACAATCGATTTGTCAGAGACAAATCACCTTCGAACTGTGTCCGATCAGAGACAGAACGTAGAGGCGAGGGTCCATCAAACACTGCATTTAAATTAGGGGTTCAAAATGACAACGCAATATCAAGCGCGAGACACCAAACAAGGATTAAGGCGTATCCCAAATCCAATTGGATTATAGCAACAAGAATAAAATTGAAAATAGGGAAAGAAAATAAAAGGCACAACTTCTATCCAGTATCCAATTGTTCAACTAATAGAAAATGGAGAGGACTAGAAGCGTGGACGAAAACCTAATCTTACTAATAAGCAACTTTAGAGGCACATCAATGAATAAAAAATGATAAAAAAAATAAGGAAGGTGTCCTATTCATTGAGTGCAGGAGCATGAAATTAATAGGACATTAGCCTGAATGAAAACTAACTTTCATAAAACAGTTCAGCAGGAGGAAACAAAGGGACATGCATGACGGAGAAAACAATGGAGGATGGTGTGGAGGGGTGCAGGTGAGGAAAGACAGCAGCCAAAGCTTTAATTTATTCAGCCCGGCAATATGGTACATCACAACCACCCTGTGTGAATAGGACAGACACTCTAGGATAATTCAGTTTATCAAAGTCAGCTAGCATCTCAGAGCCGCTCACGAGAAAGAGAAGCATTACTGGAGTGAGCTTTAAAGGCAGTCTGCTGCTGGAGCTGTTCCTCTAAGTGGTTTGTTGTCATTACCGTTGAATTACGGATTCAAATTGCAAAGGCAAAATGGGGAGAATCACAAACCCAAAAGGCAGGTAGCGGTTGGTGTAAAATACAGATTTTTATGGTGGATTTTAAGCAACTATAAATAATCAGAGTTCACCAAACCGCAATTACAGATATTCCTTAGCAAATATTCACATGGGATGCCTTTTGTGTTCAAAACCAGCTGGAAAAGAGCATAGGGGTCATGATACAACACGTAAAAATGTTTTTAACTCGACACGTCGTTTTAAAATGAAATGCTACAGATATAAGAAACTGAAAAACAAAACAAGCAAGATGCAGTGCACCAGCCCAAGGCGTCCATCTGCACGTGTGCAACAATTACAATCAACAGTAGTGGAGGAATATATATAGACATGCAAAGCAGGGCTATAAAAACACAAAACACAAGCAAAACCAAACATTTTCAACAATGTCAAAATCATTCAGGAGTTTCAAAGCCATTAAACTAACCATCAATAATGTTACCTTTATTAGGGCAAAAACATGGACCCCAAATACCCTAGCCTAGTTTTTAATATTAGTTTAAATACATAAAGAAATGAATCAGGATTTTTATATTATTTTAAATACTTAGAGCTGTCTACTGCATTATTTTATTATCATATATTTATCTTTACTCCACGTCGTGTGATGTTATTTGGGTCCCTAGCGCAAAGCGAGGAATGCCATGCTTCACGTTTTGTGTGACCACTGCCTCTCTTAGCTGAGGTAAAACTCCACTATAATGCCTTAAGATTCACCACAGTGTGTCACAGTAGGGTTGTTTTTTTGTGATTTTATCAATGATTCAAAAGGTCCTACATGACTTTCTACTTAATACAGCGTCAAATGTACATGGGTTTGTGGTTTCGTGGACAACACCTGCAGTCAAAATTGTTGGGGAAGTGCATTCATAAGGTGCATTAGTGGAACTGCTCAAGATCTTTTAAGCGAATCGCCTGTCGCTTTACATGAATGTCTGGAGTGAAGCATTCCACCTTGAGGAGAAGACTCGCCGCTTCCTGGTTACAGGTTTCACGATGGCCGGACGCCTGACGAATGGCTTGTTTATTTGGGATATCTGAACTAATTGGCGCGACAACGCCTGCACACTCGCATTACGAAACTGCTGATGCATTTATTCAGGGGTCACATCGGTGGCATGCGAAAATGTCCGGTCAACGTTGACAAACGGCGCAAACGACCTCCGCTGGTGGAAAAGTGGGGGAGAGGAGGAGGGGTGACCAAAGTGGACGGAGAAACAAACTGCCACGTCTATTTTGTGCTCTCAGGCCTGGGATGAAATCACTGTGTGGCCGAGAGCCAGAAAACCCAGCCTGGTGGAGAGAAGACCGACCCTGAGCTCATAAATTAATCTGAGCTTGGCCGTGACCACCTGTGCAGGATAGAGGGAGGACACAGCGCAGGCCTCCGAAATGACCTGATGATGTGGCACACACGCGTGGCCGGCCGGTTCCCCGCGCTGCAGGACGCAGTCTGCCCCCTTTCCGTAAGTTCCTGCACACGATGACCTTGTGGGGGACAAGGGACGACAGTGACATCAGAATCGGGTTCCTAAATTAAAAGAGCAGAATGGCTCCAGTTGTCCCACTGGCATCTCGGAGGGGCGGACTGGCTGCCTGACAACAGAGGCACACCAGCCAAAACACTAAACAGAGTAGATTACAGTGCTGCTATCTGTGATTAACAAATGCTGATCTCCAATTCAACATATGCTATAAAAACCTTCAAAAATATGAGAGAACACAAATATCCTAGATGTTTCACTATAGTGAAACCTTGTTATTGTGTCATTTCAAGATGACTTTGAGGCTTTGTCTGTTGAGCTTCAACATAACATAGGAATATGTTACCCTGATGGAATATACCATCAACAGTGGCTTCAATCTAAATTTATGAGGATGCATGGCACAGCAGTCTAAACAAAGACTAGCAGGCTTTTCTTAAAATGCTATTGAGAAAGAATCCCCCAAACAATGTTTAGTGCTGTGTTCACACGCCCAATTATACCGTATTCGATGCACAATGAAACATAATGGATAGCTGTTTTAGGAGCATAAATTAGTTAAGTAAAGCAATGAATAACAACTAAAGTCTTGGGAATTTGTTCTTTTCTGAAGTGCCTTCAAGCACTACATTTAAGTATTTTGAGGGATTTGTACTTAGTACATGTACGGAATAAAATTGAATACATGTCTAAAAACATAAAAAGCATACTTAAATGCATTTTGACATTCAAAGTCTGAGCCACATCTTCACTCCCACAGGTCAACATAACCTGAAGCTGGCATGTCATTTTTGCATCACTAGAATCAAATGGACTGCGAAACAGGTTTCACAAA